>NC_091744.1:12540221-12697548 GCF_043380555.1 Nothobranchius furzeri | reverse complement strand
ATAATATTTTAGAATTACCTCTGTAATTGTAATTTAAACTGACAAAAAAAAAACTGTAGACTACCAAAAATGCCAACTTTTACAGAACAAATCATGTAAAAATAACCAGTGCAGCCATCTGCAATAAATAAACAGGATAGTTAGTGGTGACTGGGGAGTTTTCTTCTATTCAATTCAAGTTTATTTATATAGCGCCAAATCACGACAAGAGTCGTCTCAAGGCATTTCACATAATAAACATTCCAATTCAGGTCAGTTCATTGAGCCAATCAGAAAAAATGTTTCCTATATAAGGAACCCAGCAAATTGCATCAAGTCACTGACTAGTGTCAATGACTTTACAGCAATCCTCATACTAAGCAAGCATAAAGCGACAGTGGAGAGGAAAACTCCCTTTTAACAGGAAGAAACCTCCAGAGAATCGTGGCTCAGTATAAGCAGCCATCCTCCACGACTCACTGGGGATCGAACACACACACACACACACACACACACACACACACACACACACACGCACACACACACACACACACACACACACACACACACACACACACACACACACAGTAATGTGTCTATAGTTATATTGTGATTTCTTAGTAAATATTCTATTTGGTGAGAGATAAACTTTATTATATTTATCCTAGTGGATCTATAATTAAACAGATAAACTAGTAGTAGCACATACACTGTCAAGGAAAGCAAAAAGTTATTATCAGGAGAGGGAGAAAGTTTAAGTGGTTAGCAGCAGTGTGCTAGACAATAGCCCCCTCCATGAGGCCACCACAGCTCAGCAGAACATTGTTGTAGCTTCTTCTGGGGAGAAAAACAGAGAGAAAATAAAGTTAACAGCTGAAATTGCAGAAAATAATACAGTTAAAGAGCAGTTTGTGGAAGAAAGCAGTAGAATGTGAAAAGTGGTCAGTGTATCTTCCAGCAGTCTAAAGCCTGGTTTATGCTTCTCCGTCAGCTCCGCAAGGGACAGATACGCACGGATTGACGGAAGCGTTTTGCTCTCGTGCTTCTCCGTCTCCTGGAGAGTGTTGCAAAGCAATTGCCGGGCAGGACAACAGAGGGTGCAGCGCTGTTCTGTGGTATCCTGTCATGTATCGGTCCAAGATCGTGTGTTTATATTGTGTTTTGGGGTATATGAGACTTTTAACACGGACATATTTGTCTCTCATTCTCCCACCTCTTCATGCGCTCCCCACCTCTAAACCCACGTTTCCTGTCATTTCCGTCCACAAATAAAAAGCTTGCTGCGCATCTTTTCACTCCTCCAGTCACGGGATTTAAACGTTCATATTTTTAGTTTTTTCGCGAGGTATTCTTCAAGCTTCTCCATGTCTGCCGCTAGTTAAACTCGGCTCTCTTTGCAATGGCGGCGCTGTAAACAACAGCTGCGTCCTGACCAATCACAAGCTTGCGTAATCCGTCTCGTTCGACGGATGTTTAAAAAAGTGGGCTCGACTCCGTACGTACTTGCGTGCCTGCCGAAGCCCTACGCAAGGACAGATAATGGCGTTGCGTGTCTCCGCACTGACGCAGACGGAGAAGCATAAATCAGGCTTAAGCCTATAGCAGCATAAGTACAGAGATAACTCATGATAATGTAACGGAATTGAAGTGATGTAACTATCTAAAGTTGTATTTTAATACACTGTAAGTAGTTCACTTTTTATAAACAGAAGAATAGGCTGTTTTTATCATCAGGGAGTTTAATTAAACACTCTGTATTGACTTTGAGACAAGAAAAGAGAGAGAGATGGGATCGTTTGAGAATCTTTAATTTCTGAATTATAAATTCTAAACAATCTACCAGGACTAACTCTGTGATGGATGAAAATGGATTCGGATGTTGTGTTGGTGCATGTGTGTGTGTGTGGGTGTGTCTGGTTCAGACTCTCTAGGCTGACGTCAATGAATCTGGTCGTCTTTGTTATGACTAGATATCACGAGGCTTATAAAGTGATGACATGAGCCGCTATTTTGCCGTGTACGTACCCAGTGGGGGTCTCTCAGGTAGATCAGGAAATGCCAGGTCTGGAGACCTCGGATGTACGCTGGAGCTGTCGGTGCAGCGATCACAACGTTTCAAAGCCCGTCTGGAGGGTCGACCCCGGTACCGTTCGGCGGCGTCAGCAGGTGCTCTTATTTTGAAAGGACGTCGTCTGGTTGTTAAAACGACGAAAATCTCCCGCTTCACAGTTCTTAGTTTAAAGAAGAAAACACATCTGGCCAGGCTGTGCTTTTCTTTAGGATGACGGTGGCTAGAACTGAAGTCAAAATGGAACTGACTTAAAAATGGCGTTGCCTTGTTTTATATCTCTGAATTGTTGATAAGTTGTAGTAAAGTGGATTGGACACTTTAAGTCAACACCAGATTCTCCTGCGGCAGCCGAAAGCTCTGATTGGTTGGAACAATGTGTCATGCGTTTCTATGGAGATGAGGATCAGTATGTCTGTGCCGTAGTCCTGTTTCATTAAACATAATTCATGACATATTTATTTCACAGATAATTCACTTGATTATTGTTGATCAACAACTGTTTTGCTTAATAATTTTAATCACAAATAAAGTACTTTGATTAAGTAAAGTTTCTTCTTCTCCTTCGGGCTCTTCTCCTGGAATGTAAACAGTCTGAGGAACACCCGACCTTGGTTTTTCTACATGGTGTTATTGTGCACAGGGGGCAGCTGTATGGAGTTGAAAATAATGAACTTCATAACCTTACAATAATCTATCCTATTTAGATGGAGGCATGTTGGAGTCAGGACAAGGGAGAGCTGTCTTTACCGACTGTACACTCCACCTCCCTCTACTCCCCCACTTGTCCAGATTTAGGCTAACATCAGATTTTAACCATAGGCCCTATCAAATAAAAATGTTTTAAGCCTATTCTTAAAAGTAGACAAAGTGTCTGCCTCATGGACTAAGGCTGGGAGCTGGTTCCACAGGAGAGGAGCCTGATAACTAAAAGATCTGCCTCCCATCCTAATTTTAGATATTCTGGGAACCACCAGTAGACCTGCAGTCTGAGAGCGAAATGCTCGGTTAGGAACGTATGGAACAATCAGATCACTGATGTATGATGGAGCTTTATTATTAAGAGCTTTTTATGTGAGAAGGATGATCTTAAAATCTATTCTGAATTTAACAGGTAGCCAATGTAGGGAAGCTAAGACAGGAGAGATATAATCTCTCTTTTTAATTCTCATCAGAACTCTAGCTGCAGCATTTTGGACAAGCTGAAGACTTTTAACTACATTCTGTGGACTTCCTGAGAGTAATGAATTACAGTAATCCAGTCTTGATGTAATAAATGCATGAACTAGTTTTTCAGCATCACTCCTGGAAAGGATGCTTCTAATCTTAGCAAAATTCCGAAGGTGCATGGAAAAAGGAAATCCTACAAACCTGTTTAACCTGGGATTTGAATGTCATGGTCAAAGATAACACCAAGGTTCCTTACTTTGTTCTCGGAGATTAATGTAATGCCATTCAGGTCAGGTGATTGGCTAAGCAATTTCCTTTTCTGGATTTATGGTCCAAAGATGAGAACTTCCGTCTTGTCTTGATTTAAAAGCAAAAAGTTTAGAGTCATCCAATTTTTTATGTCCTCAAGACAAGCCTGTAATCTACCCAACCGATTAGGTTCATCAGGGTTAATGGATAAATATAACTGAGTATCGTCAGCATAACAGTGGACGTTTATCCCATGCTGTCTAATGATTTTACCAATTGGGAGCATATATATAGTAAAAAGAATTTGTCCAAGCACTGAACCCTGTGGTACTCCACAAGTAACCCTGGAGTATGAAGACGGTTTGTCATGTACATTTACAAAATGAAATCTGTCAGACAGGTAGGATTTAAACCAGCCTAGCGCTGTTCCTTTGATCCCTACAACATGTTCAAGTCTTTCTAAAAGAACATTGTGATCAACTGTGTCAAAGGTAGCACTGAGATCTAACAAGACTAGAACAGACACAAGATTCTTATCCGAGGCCATGAGAATATCATTTGTAACTCTCACTAACGCAGTTTCAGTGCTGTGATACTCTCTAAAACCAGACTGAAATTCCTCAAAAAGAGCATTAGTGTTTAAATGCTCACATACTTGGATGGCCACTATTTTTTCCAGGACTATGGATAAAAATGGAAGGTTAGATATTGATCTATAATTCATTGGGTCATCTGGATCCAGAGAAGGCTTCTTAAGTGAAGGTTTGATTACAGCAACCTTAAAATCTTGTGGTACATATCCATTTACTAAGGATAGATTTATTATATGTAGAATGGGGGCAGTAACCAAAGGAAATGCTTCTTTAAATAATTTGGTTGGGATTGGATCCAAAACGCAAGTTGAAGGTTTACACTGCAAAAATTAGCCATCTTAAAATAAGCTAAAAAATAGTTGAATTTAGTCTAAATGACCTTAAATTAAGTGAAATAATCTGCCAGTGCAGCAAGATAATTGCACTTGGTAAGACTTCTTGAAATAAGAAAAAATATCTACACTTTAGACAAGTGACAGATTTCTTAATACAAGTAGTGAAACACTAATTTCAAGTGCAAAATTAAATAAAATTAACTCAAAACTAGCCTGTTGGTGCTTTTTTCAGTTTTTTATCCCTCTCATGTTGAGATGAACAATCTTGGAACAAGCAACTGTACAAGATTAATCTTCTGCAATCAAGAATCATTAATAGGTTTTGTTTTAAATCAAGACAAAGAATTTATAATAAAAAAAATTAGGCACAGGGTGTAAAAAACACCTTTATTTGATATTTCTTTTCAAATGTCAAAAATTTTTCCAAACATCGCACAGATCAACGACTTTCTTAACAAATCTTAATTTTAAGCGTATTGTTTTGTATTCCTCTAACACATGAAGAACCTCAACATTTCATATACTAAAACTTTGTTTTAAGATGAACATTTTAGACACAGATTTTTTTTTAGGTTACGTATACAGTGTCAGGAAGAATCTAACAAAAAAAAAATTAAGAATGTAGTTGTAAATGTCTACATCACAACCTCTAAATGTTGGGTAAGAACTTTTCTGAACAAACATGACAGTCTAGCTTGGACAGTGCTACTTCTAACAAAAACTTTTCCACTCTGCCATGGCTTTTTTGTATGAGCCTGTGGTGTCTTGCTCATGGATATTGTCCTTTAAAACTTCAGTCTGAATGACAGACAGAAGGGTTGCCACACACTTTGGATAAGTGAGATGCAGGGTGTAGCAGTATGCCATTAGATACAGCAAACCTTGACCGAGGTCTTCTTTTGCAAATGTGGTGATGGGAGTGGTTTCCAGTGCCACAAGACAGGATGACCCATCAAACAGCAAAACCGGGCCCAAGAGGGATCTCTTCTGGAGGTACATGGCTGGATCTTCTGTTGGCTAAAGAAAAAGGACAAATTATTTCTTCATGGTAGAACAGAGAATCTGAAATGTTACTGGTGCAGTCCAACTACTTGAGACACAATTGCTGTCCCCACATGACTGACCATTTAATTTTAATTACTTTGAGACTCTGTCTAATACTAATTTTAATTACATTACATTATGAGAGAGAGAGAGAGAGAGAGAGAGAGAGAGAGAGAGAGAGAGAGAGAGAGAGAGAGAGAGAGAGAGAGAGAGAGAGAGAGAGAGAGAGAGAGAGAGATGAAAAGTCCCCACCATCCTGTTTATTCTGCATCCTGCAGCACTACGGATCAGAACCGCTGCAGATACGAGTCACATTACTGTTACAAGTCTGCTCCACACACAGGAGCAGGAAGTACAGCAAGCCGTTGTAGTGAACATAATTTAAACTGTATTATTGCCAACCCGTACATAATAGACATGCCATCATTGCATTGTTAGCAGCAGAAATTAAATGTTGTTACCATTTCCAATACAAATGCATGTTAATGAAATACATTATATTTTACTGCATATATTTATGTGTCATTTAGACTAAGATGAGTGTTATTAATACAAACCTAAAACGTTACTGAAATGTGGGTCAAATATATAAAAATATTTTAACTATAAATATCAGATGGTAAAAAGGAAATAAACACTAATCTAATGCATATTATTGAGCCTTTCATAATAAGAGTCTATTTCAGCCTGATCATTTTGATGTTTTATTTCATATTTTTTAGCAGCAAACCAGTTTTGTTTCACTTGAAACGTTGTCAAATGAAATATTCAATTAATCCACAGAAGCTTAGATTCAAACACTTAACGATAACATATTTGGCTTTTGAAAAATTGAGGCAGTTGAATGCACAGAATATGTGGTGGGGCATGGTCAGGATGGTACCACCTCTGCCTCAATTTGAGTCAGGAAAAACCCTGCATGTACAAAATAAAACCACTTGCAGACATTCAATGAGAAAACTAACCTGAAGGACATGAATTAATGCCTCACTGGCATGTCCCAGCTTCTTGGGGGGTACAGCTGGTGATGGGAAGAGCATGGGGAGTGCCCTGAACAGGGCTATGTTGTGTTTCACTGGAACACAGTAAATCAACTTTTAGTTCAACATTACTCTGCCTAAATCTGATTGACAGCTTCATCTTGAGTTCACAAATAATCCCGTGCCACCATTAACAGTCCTGTATTTTTCTAAATACCAGAAAGCATTATTTTGTACACTCATTTGACAAAAATTGTTCATCTTATATTATAGGTCTAGACATTCAAGAGTCAATCACAAGAGCATCGACTCCGCAGCTGACTGGATCTCAAGCCAGTCGGCACTTGCTTACTGCCTGAATTAAATAAAAGATTGTTTCTATGTTATTATTAAGGATTTGAGCATGCTCTCGTGTCCTTGAATGCACTGGCAGGAGATCCATCTGGAGCTATGCTGTGATTTGGGATCCATTGTGGAGCGACAGATGAACCGCACAAATCCGAATCCAGTCCATATTCTATTTTACAACTAGAACCCTCCAGAACCTCCTCTGCTCCCCAATCACACGCTTCAAGGTAACCAGACTGAATGACAGCTCAGAAGAGGCTGCACTCTCAGACATTTCCAAATAAAACAAACACCAGGCAGATCGACTTCTTAAATGTAAATAACAACTCGTTACTCTACGATGTATTCAATTCTATTTTTAATTTATTCCCGACAGGAACCTCTCATCTGTCCCGACTGTGTTTATAACCTCTGCAACTAGCTTGGTTCTTTTGCACTTTGGCAGCCAGTGTCTCGATCTCGCAAGTTTTCTTTTTTCTGGGTAGAACACAGGAATCCCTTAATGTGCTGAGGACGTAGCGTGACCAAATATGGTTAATTGAGGGTGTTTCTGTATATAAATGACTGAACAGACATGAGCACCTGGGTATGCATGTGTGATTTTTAATCAGACGAGTATAGAGGAACGTGCGTACGAGAGGCCACCGCATGTTTCATAAATCAGGATTTTGACTGTTTGTACGAACAATCTAAATTTCTTTCATAGGAACGAATTTAGGAATATTTCTACAAAGTTTTGGTGAATGAGGCCCCAGAATCCTAGCAGTCACAAAGAGCAATATAAATAAAATTATAAATAAATTTAAACACTGTAGACTATTTTTATGGTTTGTTGTGTTTAATTTTAAATGTAGTTGATGTAATGTACAGAAAGGTCAAGCTTCTTGTCCTTGTTGCCCCTCGAACTTATCAATGTTCAAGGACACACAGTGCACTGTCACATCCACTCTTGCCGGATCCACTCCCAGCAGAACCAACCGGACTCCACCTCCTATCAGGCCTCGTGCCTCCGGCACTCGCCAACGTTCCCTACGCCACTCATAAAAGCCGGAAGCATTCTTCCAGACGCCGTCAGTCATCGAGGGTTCTTCAAGCTCAAGACTAGAGCCTCTTTTACCTTAACAGACTCTAAACTCCTTGCTCCGATCCGGAGCCGAATCTCCTGCTCCTCTCTGGAGCACACTCCACCCACACCTGGAGCAGCCAGCTTCTTCCTGCCTCCCGCTCCATCGACTCCAGCCGTGGGGTAAGTCACCATCCGTGACAGGGCTCAGTCATGCTGTCACAGACGGTGAATTACCCCACGGCTGGAGTTGGAGCGGGAGGCAGGAAAAAGCCAGCTGCTCCAGGTGTGTGCTTCCGAGAGGAGCGGGAAATTTGGCTTCTGACGGGAGCAGTAGGTTCGACTCCTGGCCTGATGGGAGGTGGAGTCCGGTTGGTTCCGGCAGGAGTGGATGTGACATTGCACCCCAGCTATCATCTTTTTCTCTGAGAAAGTTTGGTCTCCTCAGCTTAAGAAATATTTAACTATATACTTTATTAAAGAGGGGTCATCTGACATTCTAACCAATATGGTACAATTATTCCAGTTTCATCAGTGTTAACAATATACATAACGATAATCATACTTATATCTGTAGCAACAGTTACATGGTGTGTGGATGACAGCACAATGACTAACCTTCATCCAGGTTCATGGGTGGCTTCAACACCTTCTTCCAAACACCGTAAAACTGAACCGTGGAGCAGAAGTCATCCCATCGCTTCTTTAATTCTGTCAGGAATGTGCAGTTGCCTTTATCCAGGATGCGCCTCAGCTCGTCCATCACCTATAGTGAAAGAAACAAAAAAGTATATGCTTGCTTTATGGGGAAGAAACAATAAAAAATAAGCCACTTACATTGTGAAGCTCCTTGAAACATGGGTATGCCTCGAGAATCTTTCCGGCTCTTTCCTCTTCTTTCAGAACATCACTGTCAATGAAGGCTCGTCTTGATTGAAACTCAAGGTCAAGGATTTGCCGGACAGCGTCTTGGTTGGGCTTTGGCTTCTTATACATTGCCTGCAGAGTCTTGTAATGCCTGGCCTGCGTTACTCGACTATCCTTGTCAGCTAAAAAAACATAACAAACATTTAAAAAACATAGGAGAATCTCCAATCTCAGAATCTATGTGAATAAGGATTACAGAACATAGTTAAATTAAACAACTGTGAGCATAAACAATCCAGTTACTCAGCAGTTTACACAGATGAATATATTTTGAAACACAAGGTTGACATACCATTTAGAATCGATACTGTAAAATCATCCAATCCATCCATGATTTCCTTGTGTTCCTTTCAACTTAGCCTTTACCTGGAGGACAGAAACAACCATCATGCTGTGCCATGCAGATAAAAACGGAAACTGCTCTAGACTGGTTTTAAAAGTCTAGTGACCACCTGTCATGGATCCAAAGTTTAGCACCAAAAGCATCAAACATCTCTTATGTTTTTTATTGGGGTTGAACTGTATTTTGATCATGTGTTTCAAATAATATTAGTAATATCAATTTCACAAGAATGACTGAAAAAAAAACTGTTGTTTTTATTCTTAAAAACAATTATGAACTGTTGATTTTCCAAATTCTTTCATTCATGATTTTTTTTTCACCAACTGAAAATAGTTCACTGAAAGCTCCATACACCTTACACTCGTGTGTAATCTTTCCGGCAGGATGAGTGACTTTCTTTATCCAGGGTTTCTGCAGAAATCAGCAAAACAAATTTAATGCTTTTTAATGCCATTTTAATGCCATTTTTAACCTTTTTAATGCCATAAACAAACACACATGAGAATCCACGGATATATATGTACATAAAAAAATCCTCTGAGAATTCAATGTATTATAATGTACCCTGAGATAAACAACAAAAAAATGTATGCCTGGAACATAGCAAATACATAGTTGCATGGAAAGTTACATGTTATTGAACATGCTACAGCATTTTTTTCACACACAACAGGATTAATGCATGTGCCTTAGCTCACTAGTTTTTGATTCCAGCTCTGACTCAACATCTGTCAGTTCATTGCATTTGTCCCTGTATCTCTTCCTTAGAGTTTTAGATTTTGTTATCATTTGAGCCATGAGCGTGCTCGGTTTGTTTTCTGCCTGTTCAGCTAGTTGATCAGCATCTTTCTGAAGGCTGACACACACCACCCATAATATCTCTTTTTCTTTTTCAGCTGTTCTAGATGAATGGAGCGCTCCACATGCACTCTCAGACATGTTATGGCTTCTGTTTCTATAACTTCACATGCAGACATTTGAGGTTTGCCAGAAAGGAAAGCTGGCCTGTACACTTTGCAGGGCACAATGTCATCAATGAAGAAACCCCTGTCTACCATGATGACCATCTCTAGTTGTAGCATTTTCAACACACCAGATTCCCAGGTTAGTCCTTTCCTTTCTGGCAAAACTCAAATGTCTGCATGTGAAGTTATAGAAACAGAAGCCATAACATGTCTGAGAGTGCATGTGGAGCACTCCATTCATCTGGTCCAAGAACACAAGCTTTTTGATTGTTATTCCCCTCCTTGCATTTGTAAACAATCAGCTATATGCTGTGGTTTTTCTCCTTACCAACTTTTAAAATAGCCCACTAGTGAAGGCCTGGGCAAAGACGCCTGATGTCTGAGAACCTCAACATATGTACGGCAACCACACTGTATATTTACACACTTTAATAAAGAAGCTGCATATCAAGCTTTCATTCAGATGACCTTCAACAGTGCTGCACCCTGCTGAGGGACATCCGAGTAAAACCTTGAGATGGCCATTTTCTGTTCACTAACTTGCTTTAGTAAATCCTTACTTTGGTTAAATAAATCAGTTGTTGAACCCCCCACTCCTCTGTTTGGTCTCCTTTCTTATTACAGCCCACCACTTCCAGTCTGGGTTGTAACAATCTGGAGACAGATTTCTGAGTATCTCCTCCTTTGGTATACAGATCCTCACTGAGCCAAGTACTGTGAATAGTTTCTCCATGATATTATCCAGCAAGGTCCCGTTTTTGTCAAAACAAGGGTGAGGTAATGAAAAAATAGAAATATTTCATTAAATTAACATTTAAATTATTTATATGAATCATTAAAATAAATAAAAAAACATGTTTTGAAATATATAAAGTGCACCAAACTTGACTCAGTCCATTCAACAATTCTAAATGGACAATTATGTAACTCATCAATTAATTATTTGAAAGGATAATTTGTCAATTAAATGCTGAAAAAAATAAACAATACATTAATGAGGCAAGAACTTTTTAAACTTGAACATACCTACACCCACAAGTCTATTTTTACCTGGAGTCTCCTCTCAAGAGTGGCTGAAGTAATATTACTACTTTGACAGAATACAAATTCTCTCTCTTTCTCTCTGGAAGCCCCACTCTAAGGGCCTTTGCAGTGTATTAGTGAGTCATATATTATACAACCACAGTCATAAAGTTTTCAATCAGTAGTTTTATTTCAGTATGTATTTTTCCAGTATCACAAAAAATATTAATTTTATATGGTTAAAATCATCTAGCTTATGTGCACTTTTTAAAACACTGCCCAGCAAACATTCGGACGTTTAATGACAGTTGAACGGTCACAACTGTAAAATAATATCACAGGAATTAGGAAAAAATTACACAACATCTACTCTATTTGCCTTGCCCATACTCGAACCTGGATCCTCTGGGGGGAGAGTGACCAGCTCTACCAGCTGAGCTATGACAACAACTACTGAATATCAGATTTCTTTATATAGATAGGTAGAGGGTAAAGTGCGGGGTAAACTAACCAATCAGAGGACAGAGAAGATCTGCCACAGGCCATGCCTCCAGAGTGCCAAAACCCCTTAGAGCCGAGCGAGCAGAGTCAGAAACCGAGCACGCAGAGAGGCTGCCGAGCGCGCAGAGAGGCTGCCGCGCGCGCACGTTTTCCTCTGCCGTGTGCTCGTTGGCAACGCGCGCACGCAGGTTTGTCACTTGTGCACATCCTTGTTTGCTCACAGACACAGTTTGCTCCCTCTCAGTGCACAAATGACCTCTCGCTATGTATATTTTCACTCGCGAGTCCCGTTCACACGCGCGATGTGGACCCAATCCGCGTGCACGTGTTGTGGCACGCCTCTGACGCCATACCTGTCTGTTTTGTGTCCTGTGTGGAGTCATTGTTTCATTGTCAGCGTGCGTCCTAATAAACCTGTGAAGTTAATTCTACCTGTCTGCCTGCCTGCTTCCTCCCCGGTCTGGATCCTCGCCTTATCTCCGCTCCACTCCGCAGTACGTCGTGACAGAATGACTCCACCCGAACCCGTTGATGGATCCAGCCAGGAGATTCTGCCTTGGGAGAATCTGCTCCAGTGGCTTACCCCGACCCACCAGCCGGCTTCTCCGTCTCCAGGCCCAGCTCCGCCTCGCTGCCGCCGCTGGCATCGCCGACCTTCGGCCGCGGCGTTCCTCCCTGTCCTCCCGGAACCGGAGGCATGTTTGGACTGGGAGCCGCTGCCAGATCGCTCCAGCTATGGGGGCACAAGGCTGGCGATCTGTACCCCCGGAGTCGGTCCACGGCGTGGGGAGAGACGCCGGAAGCCACCGCAGCCCTGCGCTTCTGGACGGAGCTTCGAGCCCGCCGCTGGCCGTGCACGGCGTGGCAGTTCGGACACGCCCCCGGCCAGACCACCAGTCCCGTCTCCTGCCGAACCGGAGCCTCCGTCGGTTGCAGAGGAAGGAGCAGCAATCGCAGCCCGGCTGATAGAACAACGGGCGGAGCTCGACCGGTTCCGCGAGCTCCTCAGCCGCCAGGAGTCTCACCTGGATGCTCTATCCTCCTCGTCTCTGGGCCAGAGGAGCGAGCGCGGGATTCACCCAGCAGATCTCGCTGGTCAGCGGACTGAGCTGGCCCAGCTCCGTTGGGCGCTCAGCCTCAGGGAGCTAGAGTTGGACAAGCTGACCTCCCGCCTCTCCTCATCGCTCCAAGCTCTCCTAGCAGCGGCCCTGCTACCGACCCAAAAGCAGACGGTACCGGATCCGGACCAAAACTCGGCGGTTCAGAAGTCGAGGGACCAGAAGCTGACTCCTCCGGGCCCGAAGTAGACGGTTCCGGTTCCGGTCCAGAGGTCGACCGTCCGAAAACCGAAGGACCAGAAGTCGACGCCCCCGGACCCGAAGCCGACGCCCTCGGACAAGAAGTCAAGGGAAGTCGACGCCCGTTCCTGTTCTGAAGTCGACGCCCGTTCCTGTTCTGAAGTCGACGTGTCCGAAGGCGCCTGTTCTGAAGTCGACGTGTCCGAAGGCGCCTCCTCTGAAGTCGACGTGTCCGAAGGCGTGTCCTCCGAAGTCGGCCTGTCTGATGACGTGGCCTCCTCCTCTGATGACGTGGCCTCCTCCTCTGATGACGTCGCCTCCTCCTCTGAAGTCGGCTCGTCTGATGACGTGGCCTCCTCCTCTGATGACGTCGCCTCCTCCTCTGAAGTCGGCTCGTCTGATGACGTCGCCTCCTCCTCTGAAGTCGGCTCGTCTGATGACGTTGCCTCCTCCTCTGAAGTCGGCTCGTTTGATGACGTCGCCTCTGAAGTCGGCTCGTCTGATGACGTGGCCTCCTCCTCTGATGACGTCGCCTCCTCCTCTGAAGTCGGCTCGTCTGATGACGTGGCCTCCTCCTCTGATGACGTCGCCTCCTCCTCTGAAGTCGGCTCCTCTGATGATGTCGCCTCCTCCTCTGAAGTCGGCTCGTCTGATGACGTTGCCTCCTCCTCTGAAGTCGGCTCGTCTGATGACGTCGCCTCTGAAGTCGGCTCGTCTGATGACGTCGCCTCTGAAGTCGGCTCGTCTGATGTGGCCTCCTCCGAAGAAGTCGGCCCGTCTGATGACGTGGCCTCCTCCTCTGATGACATCGCCTCCTCTTCTGAAGTCGGCTCGTCTGATGACGTCGTCGCCTCTGAAGTCGGCTCGTCTGATGACGTCGCCGTCTCTGAAGTCGGCTCGTCTGATGACGTCGCCTCGTCTGAAGTCGGCTCGTCTGACGACGTCTCCTCGTCTGAAGTCGCCTTGTCTGACGATGTCGCCTCGTCTGAAGTCGCCTCATCTGGGGATGCTCTCTGCACTCAAGAGGTCGACACTCCGTCCAGCCGGGCGTCTCCACGGTTTCCGGTTCCGATGGTGGTTTTGAGGGCCGCTCCGGCCCAGCCTGCAGAGACTTTGTCACCGGCCCAGCCTGCAGAGACTTTGTCACCGGCCCAGCCTGCAGAGCTCCTCTATCATGGACGCAGACCCTCAAGGGTCCGTCCTCGTCTCCTCCTCTGCCGCTGGCGCCGGCCTCCAAGGGCCCATCGCCTCCTCTTCTGCCGCAGGCGGCAGCCTCCAAGGGCCCATCGCCTCCTCTTCTGCCGCAGGCGCCGGCCTCCAGGGGCCCGTCGCCTCCTCATCTGCCGCAGGCACCGGCCTCCATGGGCCCGTCGCCTCCTCTTCTGCCGCAGGCGCCGGCCTCCAAGCGCCCGTCGCCTCCTCATTTGCCGCAGGCCCCCGGACTCTGCTGTTCCCTGCCGCCTCTCCATCGGTCCCTCGGTTCGTCTGGGCCCTCCCTCCGGGTCCCCCTCCTCCCGCCCTGCTCCTTGTTCCTGTGGGTGTCTGGGATCCGCCCTTTGAGAGGCGGGGGGGGGGGGGGGGGGGGTACTGTCACACCCTGTCCTGTCTCCCTGTTTAGTTCAGCTCTGTCTCGTTAATTACCCCCACCTGCCTCTTGTTTCCCAATCACCTTAGCTCCCGGTCCTCCTGTATTTAAACCCTGTCTGTTTTGTGTCCTGTGTGGAGTCATTGTTTCATTGTCAGCGTGCGTCCTAATAAACCTGTGAAGTTTTTTTCTAACTGTCTGCCTGCTTCCTCCCCGGTCTGGATCCTCGCCTTATCTCCGCTCCACTCCGCAGCACGTCGTGACACCCTCCCAGAGACAGCACTGTCCTCAATGTTAACCACCAGTCTCATAAAAGTGTTCCTTCCTTTCCCCTCTAGAGAAGACGACTATTGATAAAATAGAACCGGAAAAAGGGTTTAATAAAAGAGCTGGAAAAGGTTTAATAAAAAGAACTGGAAAAACAGTAGCAGGCTAAGATCTGTGAACAAAACACGCATTGTTAGTCCTATTCTAACGAAGCACAAAAAATGCTATGAATGTTGTAAACCAGTACCTCATCGGCCGACCGCTTGCCAATGTAAATTCCCGGTTGTTCACCCCTCAGTCCTGCTCACATTTCATAAAGAGAAACCGATTAAGGAAAAAACCCTTTAAACTAAAGCAAAGCCAGATCACTCACCACTTAGCTACACCCACGTCTGCACCCAAAGCGAGGCTTTCGACTTTTGCGGCTAGACCCCAGCTGCCCTAATTATAGCAGCCCTCTAACTACACACCTGGCCTCTCCTGTGTCAGCGGCATGACACGTACAACCAGAATTACTTCCGGGAACTAAGGTGACCCGGTTACACTGGGCAAACAACACTAAGATTAATAAACAAAGAGATCATCCAACACGTGGGTAAATAACAATAAACAATTAAACACAAAGCGCCGGGACTAAACCGGGTAAAAGGAAGGAATTTGGAGGAACACCAAAAACTCCACCAAA
Organism: Nothobranchius furzeri; assembly: GCF_043380555.1. Lineage (NCBI taxonomy): Eukaryota > Metazoa > Chordata > Actinopteri > Cyprinodontiformes > Nothobranchiidae > Nothobranchius > Nothobranchius furzeri. Next base: position 12,682,125 of record NC_091744.1, on the reverse strand, counting down.
AGGGTGAGCTGAACTCTTTTACGAGTATGCTAGTGAAACACAACCAAGCTTGATATTTCGAGGAAGGATAATCTAACCACATAGGTATCAAACGAGACTTTAACGTCAGGTTTTCTAGGAAGGAAAAAGAGGAACACTCGCTCTAACACCAGGCCTCTTCTAAGCTTCCCTCCTCGAATGTCAGAAGGAGCTGCCTTTTAACAGGGAGCGCACTGATTGAAATGAGCTGCACCTGGCTCCGTTAGAGCCAGGAGAGCAAGATGTAGCGATGAGGCCACCTTGTGGCCACCAAAATAGACAGCGTCTGTTACACCCCACTACAATGACCTTATCAGTATGTAGCACCAAATCAGATAAAAAATCAGAGATCTGATCCAAAAACTCAGAGTAAGGGCCTGGTGGACGATATAAAACTACAAACAAGAGTGGTTTTACAGTTTTGCAATCTGGATTAGGAAAACTAAGAATAAGATGTTCGAACGAACTGTAGCTATTAATTGGTAAGGGACTGATTAATAAGTCCGAATGAAAACTGGTTGCTACCCCTCCTCCTCGCCCTGTACTTCGAGCAATATGATGATTTAAATAATTTGAAGGAGTCAACTCGTTTAAGCTAACATAGTCCTCTTGCTGCAGCCAGGATTCTGTGAGAGAGAGCAAAGAGATCTGATTATCACAAATCAAGTCATTAACTAACAAAGTCTTAGAAAAAATGGATCTAATGTTCAACAACCCACATTTAATTTTTCTAGTTTTCTGCTCGGTTGAATTTGTTCTAATATTTATGAGATTTCCATGATTTGCTTTATTAAGCCTGATATTCAATCTGTGTGATTTTGGCCGTGGGCAGGACACTGTCTCTATGGGGTAGTGGGTGGGTAACAGTACAGAAGCTGCAGAGGGGTGGGTTAAACTACGACTCTGCTTCCTGGTCTGGACCCTGGGTAGTCATGGAGGACTAATAAAACTGGCCATGTTCCTAGAAAGAAGAGCTGCTCCATCGAAAGAGGGATGGATGCCGTCTCCCCGCATCAGACCAGGTTTTCCCCAAAAAGTTTTCCAATTATCAATGTAGCCCACGTTGTTTTCAGGACACCACCTAGACAGCCAGCAGTTGAAGGACAGCGTGCGGCTAAACATGACGTCACTGGTCCGATCAGGCAAGGGGCCAGAGAAAATTACGAAGTCCGACATTGTTTTGGCAAACTTGCACACCGAAGCAACATTAATTTTACTGACCTCCGATTGGCGTAACCGGGTGTCGTTACCGCCAGCGTGGATAACAATCTTACTGTATTTACGCATATCCTTAGTCAGCAGTTTCAGATAAGATTTAATGTCGCCCGCTCTGGCCCCAGGTAAACATTTAACTATGGTTGCTGGAGTCTCTAATGCCACGTTTCTGACTATGGAGCTGCCAATGATCAGAGTCGGCTTGTCAGTGGGTGCGTCACTGAGCGGGGAAAATCTATTAGAAACGTGGACGGGTTGGTGGTGGCCCACAGGCTGAGTTCTATGCTTCCTGCGTACCGTCACCCAGCCGGCCTGAGGTCCCGGCTGCTTGGGTTCTGCTGGAGGGTCGCTACGGGATGGTTCTGAGCTAGTTAGCCCCGCGCTAGCTAAGTAGCTACGGCTGTTTACGGGCTTTTCAACAGCGCAGAGCCGGGACTCCAATTCCGACACCCTCGCCTCCAAAGCTACAAAAATGCTACATTTATTACACGTACCATTATCGCTAAAGGAGGCAGAGGAGTAACTAAAAATCTGACACAGAGAGGAAGAGATAGGAGACGGAGAAGCAGAGACAGAAGTAGCTTTGTTTGCTTGTAGAGTTGTTTTATTTATTATTATGTGAACATGATCAACATGTGTTTGTTGTTGTTCAGGCAGGCCACAGGCCACAGCAAGCATTTAACAAATCCTAGTTTGAATCAGTAAAAAACGATTCAAGGAATTTTTTCAAACCATTTGAATATTCGTTTCAATATTTCAGCCCTATTAGCTCTGTTAGCAAATAGTTGACCGAATTTAACTGTTAAAACCCCAGTTAACTGGTTTAAAAAATTGAAAACATGCATCATGAGAGCGTACATACCTTTATCTTTATCACTTTATGTGACCACAAAATCATTGTTTTTCCTTTTTTATTTGGTCATTTCACACAATTCAGAAAAACCTGAAAGAATGATAGGCCTGTGTTTATGATATTATGAATGAAATGTGCGTTAAATAGAAGAACATCAAGATGTGATTGACTATAGCCATGTTACAGTTGATTCAGCCTCTACCTGCTCATTTCATTTGGGAAAGACCCAGAGGTGAATTCCCCCGCCGCACCCCTCCCCTTCCTCTTCTTCATACACGCACGGTACACGTGAACATTCTCAGTCAGCAGGAGCGCCTGCAGCTGCAGGGGGCGCCAACTTGCCGTTTCCAATCCAGACACTGTGATATGACAGATAATAGAACACCTCGGTGCGGCGCAGATTTCTTTTTTTATTTTTTACTCAGCGCTTGTGCGCCCCTTTTGTGTCATGAAAAAATGCCGCCCCGGGCAACTGCCCTGTCTGCCCGTGCCTAAAACCTCTACTGGGCACAACAGTGATTTCAAAAATATATTTCTTCACATTTCAAGGCTTTATATAGCCCATCCAATCAACATTAAAACAGGCGCTCCTAAAGCGCCCTCTAGTGTTTGCTTAGTAAAATTGCCTTTAATCAACTTAACCTCCTTCTCGTCTTCCTCTTTTATCACCATTATTTCTAAATTTGGTGCTTATTCTGCAAATCTCCGTGCCTTCGTATTTATCTATTCCTGTTGTTTAACAGCTTCATGATTTCTTTGTCAACGCCCCTTTGTGTCAGTGATGTCCGAGTGATTTAACCCTAAAAGTTAACCCCCAAATGTCTGCAACCTTCTGTAACTACTGCAAAGCCTTGTATGAGCTAATATAAATACATAAAATAACAGAAAAATCTGATAAGCTGTAATAAGTTGGCTTCACTCCTCCCGACGCCCCCAGTTTTCAGTGTTTTCCCTTCATATAAGCCAAGGCGGTGGATCAGCCACCAGTTTTCATCCTAGTGAAAAGTCCACTTGTATTTTTATGCTCTTTAAAACAAAGATCTATTTGAAAGACAGATAGTTCTATGTGAATAATAACAACTATGATGATAATCAAGAGGAATCTAAATGTTGAGTTGAAATGATCTGAGCCTGTACATTTCTGTTGGAGTTCTGGATGTGTTGTGACGGCTGTTGTTCCACGGTCAGGTTTAGGTTGCGTTTCTGCTGTGACGATACATTCCTGTACAGTTGTGATTAGAATAAATGTATAAATTAAACCTCGCTTTGCCTTTTTAATGCTTCATGTACGGCAATGTGCATTTTGTCTTGGGGCTGATTGGAGAAATGTAAAGGACTTCCTGCTACAAAAGCACATGTTAAAGGGGACGTGCTGCGACTATATTTTTAAAGTTAGAACAATTTTGTGGTCTATACAAAACAGGAAAATGCAATCTCACCAGCTCTTTGACATTTTCAGTACCTTTCAGAATGAGTCGTTTCATTGGGGGCTCGTTAAAGTTGCTGCTAGACACGCCCACCCATCCCCTGATTGGCTCAGCTTTTATCACAGTAAAAACTGAGAATTACTGATCACATTTCTGCTTTGTCTGCCAACAGCGTTATAGTTAAATCAGTGTATCACATCCAAATGATTCAAATCCAGAAAAGACTTTGGGTGTGTCCTATATGCACCCATATATTTATTCACTTACAGAATAAAGCTTGTTGAGATAAAACATCCTCCTACTAAAGCTAAGTAGTTGAGAGAATTGAGAACAAAATGAAAACAATGTATAAATATAAACAAAAACTTGTCCAACCAAGTGTCATGTTAGGGGGGAAGGTGTCTGACCCACCACATGCAGAATCAGTCACAGAGTCTGAGTATGGTATAAAAAAGAAAGTTTATAAAACGTGAACTAAAAGCGCAGCAGGAAAATCCAGCTGGGGCTCCGGGGGGTTATCTAGAGACGGGGGAAGAGTTAGTGGATGTTGAGGATCCGGACAAATGAGGTACAGGTCGAGACTTACAGTTTGTGATCCAGGGGAAACCAGAGAAGAGTTGTTCTGGGGGGGTAGTCCGTGAGGAGTGGGAGACAGAGACACACGCTGGATCACAGGAGACTGGGTTTCCAGGTTGCTGGAGGACTGGAGGAGCTGAGCACGGAATAGGGAGCAGGATCCGGTAAGGTAAGGTCAGTATGGAGCGGACAGCCAGGGAGCGGCTGGGAGACAGCGGGACTGGTCCGGTAGGTTGCAGGACGGTGTGAAAGGTGGTGGTGGAAATCTGGAGAAGAGGCAGCTTACAAAAATCAGGCAAGCTTGGAAAAACACACAGGAACCAGCAATCTGGCTAGAAGTACGACTTGGACGATATCTATTCGGATTACTCAGTAATCAGGCTCGGGAGTCATAGATACCGAAGTTGAGTTAATCATCCAGCGAATAAAGATGTCTCCCAGCAGCTTATATGTCCCTGGCCAACTGATGAGCAGATGGGCTGCAGCTGGTCCACTCCTTGACACGCCCACCTGCAGGAGAAGCTCAGAGAAGGTTTAGCAGAGAGAGGAGGACTCACCCCAGACCATGACACCAAGATAACTTAAAGTGATACTTTACAACTTTTTTGTATTTTGAACTCATTTTCTTGAGCCAGTATGTGCCAAAATGACCCTTTACATGGTGAATGAAATGTCACTCAGACCCTCAACACTCTGTGGCCAGAATACCACACTTGCAACTTCAGATTGCCGGTCAGGTCTGTTGGAGTTAGTAGAGCTGATATGCCTGGTTCTGCAGCCTTAAGGTGCTTTTCCAGGAACACTACTCAGGGCAACTCGGACCGATGCAGTTCAGCCCGACCACGATTTCCAAGGGCACGCTTTGGTATTTTCTCCCCTATTTTTAGTCCCTGCTCCATTGAGGTACCTGGCAAGGCTGAGTTGGGCCGGTATCGTGATTCTGGCCGCTGATTGGCTAGGGGCTTCATGGAGCTGGCGTGGGAACAAAACTGCTTTCAGATGGGCTGACTCAAACCACGCTGTACAGAGCTGTTTTAGGCTGAGTAGTGCTCCTGGGAAACCACCCTCAGTGTCTACATGAGTGATTCATCACTAAATTGAACAAATCAGCAGCAGCAGCTCCTAGATGTTACTACTGGGTATGGAATGGAATATGATTTAAAATATAACTCGAGCAAAAGTGTTGTTCTAACCTACAGAACCACCCAGGATAAAAGGTTTAATTTTCCTGTGTTTAAGTTGTCCAGCAACAGTCTTGCAGTCTGTGAACAGATAAAATATCTTGGACACTTTATCACAGCCAATATGAGCGATGATGATGATATTTACAGGCAGTGCTGCAAGCTATATGTGCAAGCAAACACCATTGCACGGACATTCAGCTGTTGTTCCAAACCTGTTAAAGTGGCATTATTTAAAGCATACTGCACACCACTCTATACTGCACATCTGTGGTCATTCTATAAAAAGTCTAGCTTGCACAGGTTACAAGTGGCATACAATGATGCAACGAGAATCCTCCTCAAAATTCCCAGGGGAGGCAGTGCTAGTCAAACGTGTGTTTCTGTGAGCGTGTGCACATTTAAGGCACTTCTAAGAAATTTAATGTTCAAGTTTATGAGACGGCTGCAAGAGTCTTCCAATAGTATTATAGTCGCACTCTCAAATCCCACTGTGAGCTGATCTCGTTATATGTCTAGGCTGAGAATGCACTGGTTAAAATGTTTGGGTGGATTTATCTCAACTAGTTAGTTTTGTTGTCCCTTACCTCCACTGCAGTTATATCCTGTGATTTTATATAGGCTTTTATTGGTATCAATGTTAATTGGTATCCTTTCTTTTCTTGTGTTTTTCTTGTATCTTTTTCTTTTATCTGTATGTTTCTTTTAAAATGGACTTTAAGTCTGGCAATAAACATATTATAAATCAGCTGCGTTCATGATTTAAAACATGCAGGAGATGTGCTGGAAGCAGACTGCAGCTCCAGGTATGTCAGCTCAATATTTGCTTAAGTCCCAACAGAGCCAAATGCCAGTCTGGAGTTGAAAGTAGAACATTCTGGCCAAAGGGGTGCGATGTGTGCTGGGTGGCTGTTCATTAACCCTCTAAAACAGGAGTATTCGATTCCGGTCCTGGAGGGCCGCTATCCAGCAGGTTTTAGTGGTTTCTCTGCTCCAATATGCTTGATTCAGTGGTTTAATCACCTGTGCAGCAGTTCAGGCTCTGCAGAAGCTTAACCCCGTAAATTTCCAGCGCAATGGAGTTTTGTCCCTCGGGCGGGACGCTGGAATGCTAAGGAGTTAATCGCCTGCTGGTTGAAATCAGGTGTGTCGAAACGGAGTTAAAACTAAAACGTGCTTGATACCGGCCCTCCAGGCTGGGAACTTCATACCACTGCTGTTAACGGCCATTTTAGCACACACTGGCTCAAGAAAATTTTAAAATATAAAAATTTCATATCATGGCTTTAAAATGTGTGTAGGACTCCGACATAGGGTTCAGACGTTTTGCTGCAACTGTAAACACAATTTTCTGTAATTATTGAATATGAAGTTGATTAAAATACAGCTAATCACGACGTACTAGCGGCATGAGCTGCCCTGTAAGACATCTTTTTAGTGACGTATGACAAACAGCTCTTCACTGTTTAGAAGAATTTAGATTTTTATGATGATTTATGACAAAATTCCTTAAAATGAATAACTGAACCTAGTTTATCTTTATGTAGATGGTAAAGTGTAGTGAAACAGCGTTAGTCTCAGTCGGCATAAGCAGCAGGGCCCTGCAGGGAATCGAACCCCGTCTCATTACTGAGAGTTCCGTTACCAGAGCCTTTTGCTTTGGGCGACCGGAGACGGTAAAGCAAAACCTGCATCAACAAAGCATTTAATGTTGGAACATAAATTCTGTCTTGAAGCAGGAAAAAAGAAACCGTCAGACTAAAAAATTATTTCTAATTAAATTCATTTTAGTATTTTATAAACGTTTTACAGATTTAGAGCCTCCTTTGACTTTTATGCTTTTCGTTTACTTCTCGTTCTTTTACGATGTTTATCCGTTTTTTAGCCGCGGTCAAAAGCATCGTATTTTTGTTCTGCGGTGAATCTTAAAGTTATGTTGAATGTTAATAATCTGAGTCTTTATTGCTTTAATTCATTCACTGCCAATGACGACTAAAGTTGTCATTTGCATTTTTTTTTACTGTTTGAGCATCGGAACGAGTCGCCGCGCTGAGAGAACAAACATCTCAGCCCTGAAGTCGATCTTCATCCGCATATGTCACAGATCACATGATCAGGAAGCAACACATCCATGTGTTTGGAGATCGTTTTGGGCCGTTCCTGTAAAAAAAAGTGAGGCGCGAACCGGAAAAGCGTCTGTCGATCACAATTCGACAACGGATTATGAAAGAACGGATAACGCTCGAAACACGCAGCTTCTTCCTGATGTAAGAGGTGAGTCTCCTCTTTGTTTTGGTGTTTTTGGCGTCGACATCATGCTAGCGCGCAACGTTCTGTGACTCTTAAAAAAAACAGTAAAAACGGTGAGAAACGCTGGCAGCGAAGGCCGTTAGTGATCAGGAAACGGCTGGCAGTGAATGAGTTAATCATTTACATGTTTAGACTATATTTTATTAGCCTTTAATATTTTAGTATTTATTGTTTAACTTTTGTAAAGAGCTATTTTTAAACGCGTGCACATTTAAACACTAAAACCTTTGTTTGCTCCGTCTGTGTCAGAGCTCTGCTGTTCAGCTCCTTCCTGGTTCCTGCAGGACCACAAAGCCCAGAGAAGCTCAGTCCAGCAGGACGTGAGGACACAAACAGACATGGAGAGCTCCTCCTAAACCTGGAATCAAACTTTTCTACAGATTATTTAGAACAGTTTCTTGTGACAGAACAGTTAGTGAAACAGAAAGGACCTGATGAAGATGATGTTATCGTCCTTGTCTTTCATACGGATCAAAGATCACCCCAGCTTATGCTCATGTCACCAAGTAGACGTCCCATTTCTCACTAAGACCTGCTCTATCTGCTCTACCAGATTATCAGGAGCATCACTGTAGTTGTAGTTTTGCCTCCATCTTCCTGCCCTCCTTGGTCTCTTGTTTATCTTCTACCACCTCTCACCATCCATCTCAGGTGGGATCTTGTTTGCTCCAATGGCCTCTTGTGTTCCAGGCTTACATCTTTTAGTGAACGTTAGAATATCATGTACTAATATATATGCATGTGTGTGTGTGTGTGTGTGTGTATGATGCTAAACCAGACTGCCTGCTCCATCAGATGAAAAGGAAATCCTCTCAGAACCCAAATAAAATAGAAGATTTAGCAACCAGACACAGAAGCCCAGGTGAAACCGTCCACATCAGCATCTCCAGTTCTACCAGCTCTAAAAACACACTTCTTAAATAATAAAACACTAAACTCAGCCAACGGATGAAGACGTCCTGGTGCCAGATGCTACCTAAGACATCACCAGTTCAGCTGACTTGATAAAACACTTGGTGACTAAAACAAACATCTGGTGACCTGGTAAAAAACAGTCCTGGTGCAACAAGCTACCTGAGACAAACCTTTCCAGTCGACCAGCTCAAGAAAGAAAGAAAGAAATAAATGATCTTCAGTGGTGCTGCACTGGAACAAAAAAATATCTCTAGTCCGAGTCGGAGTCGTCCCATCTTGGTCTCTTCGGTGGGATGTATGGGAAGCGCTCTCCAGTCCTCTTCTGGATGGATCCAAGGACCGAGGTAGAAGGAGTGGGTTCTTCTACATCCTGGACCTCTTCAGCGCTCCCGTGGGCAGGCCTGGGATCTTCTGGAAGCTCTTCCGGCGGGGCCGGAGGAGCTACCGCCAGCCAGAAGTCTTCTGGTGGTGGAAACTGCTGGTCTTCATCGCTATCCAGAACTGAGCTACCATAACCAGAGTCCACACTAGAAGCCATAAAATCTTCTAAAGCTGACCAATCTGAGCTACTGTCAGTCTCCTCCGACTCCTCATCTCTACGCAGACCCTCAAAAAAAGCAAACTCTACCTCCAACTCCTCATCACTACTCAGACCCTCAATAACAAACTCTACCACTTGTGAAGGAGCCTGTCTAAGATCCACAAACACCACGTCATCATCAGGAATGTGAAGGGCTGGGTACCTACCTTCATCTTCATCGAGAATCCGGATGACGTCCTCAGGGACCCCTGCAGTCACGGGACGCTCCACGATGAAGATGCCTGTGAGGACATAACAAGACACATTAAATCCACTTGTGTCATAAAACAGTTATGAAAAAGCTACAATGACTTGTTTACAATACAAGAGATGTGTGTCTGCATCTGCATGTGTGCACAAGACACACTTTACTAATCTGGTTGTTTTTGGGGTTTAACAGGTTAAAACCGAGTTCTGCTTTTACTCAAAAAGTTTCCATTTTTAATTTATGTGATTGTTTATTATTTATGTTTCATGTTTATAGCTGATGTATTTCTAAAAGGATGTAATGTTTTACAGCTTGTAGACACAACACTGCTCAAATAAAGTTGTTTTAAAATGGGCTCTATAAAAATAAACAGAAGACTCATTAAACTGGTGAAAACTGTTTAAAATAGATTCAAACGGACAGAAATGCATTTATAAACCTGAGAACCAACTCAGAGAACACATCAAACTTTCTACTTGGATAAAACAGATGAAGTCCTTAAAGATCAACGGTCTCTAGTTCACTCAGATTAATGGAAACAACTCATGTTCACCGAAGCTAACAGGCTGAAGCTAAAGCTAGCTGTATGTTCTAGCATGTTCTACGTCATGACGTTTCATACCTGGTTCATCGTTGCTATGGTCACGAAAAAAATTTTCAATGTAAAATTGAACTAAATGGATTTGCTGAAACCAAATTGGTAGTTTTCTTTTAACGGTCCTCTCTAGTATGATATAGTCATCCCACCGACCTGCTGGGACTCTCAAGATGCTGAGGCTGTGTGATGAGGTTGAGTCACAGGTCGGTGCTAATGTGAGAAACCTTTTGTCTCTATCCTGCTAAAAGAACCACATATTCAGCTTTTATTTTGCTTGCCCAGCTGACAAAAACCAACAAGCGCTCCTCGCGCTCACTCACCTCGCGGCTGTCCATCCTCTTTTATATCAATAATACAAAAGAAACCGACATGCCAGAACAAAACTAGTAAAAATATTTGATGTGTTCAAACTGTTCCAGGGGAATTTGAGCGTCACTTGTCCACAGAAAACATGTTTCACCTCCATAAAACACCAAATCTCCTCTCGTCTTCTTCCGCTATCCGTGTCCGGGTCGCGAGGGCAGCATCCCAACTAGGGAGCTCCACACCGTCCTCTCTCCGGCCACCTCCACCAGCTCCTCCGGCTGGACCCCAAGGCGTCCTGGGCCAGTTCGGATATGTACTTTCTCCATCGTGTCCTGTGCCGTCCAGGGGGCCTCCTGCCAGCAGGACATGCCCAAAACACCTCACCAGGGAGGCGTTCAGGAGGCCTTCTAACAAGATGCCCAAACCACCTCAACTGACTCCTCGATATGGAGGAGCAGCGGCTCTATTCCGAGTCTCTACCGAATGTCCGAGCTCCGCACCCTATCCCTAAGGCTGACCCAGCCACTCCGCGGAGAAAACTCATTTCAGACGCTTGTATCCGCGATCGTGTCCTTTCGGTCATTACACAAAGCTCATGACCACAGGGGAGGACTGGGCGGTAGATTGACTGGTAAACCGAGAGCCTTGCTTTCCGGCTCAGCTCCTTCTTCCCCACAACTGACCGGTTCAGCGGCCGCATCACTGCAGACGCTGCCCCAATCCGCCTGTCGATCTCGCACCCTCATCTCTGCTTTATGCGGACGATGTGGTCCTCCCAGCTTCATCAGGCTCCGACCTACAGCTCTTGCTGGGGAGGTTGCAGCCGAGTGTGAAGAGGCTGGGATGAGGATCAGCACCTCCAAGTCTGAGACCACGGTTCTCAATCGGAAAAGAGCGTTTGTCAACTCCAGGTCGGTGGAGAGGTCCTGCCTCAAGTGGAGGAGATCTCGGGGTCTTGTTCACGAGTAAAACACCAAATGTGATTTTAAAACACACATTCGGTCTCTCAAATACACAAATTTAACATTATAATAATGTTTCAGTAGTTTGTCCTTTAGGAAACATGAAATAAGTCAGATGGAGAATTTAACGGATGTTAGCTTACCGTGCTCCTCCCTGAAGACCAACATCGCTCTGGTAGGTTGGTTCTCGGGTCTTCTTCAGCTAGCCACAAACTTCTTCAGCGATTTCTGCTCTGCAGAGGTTCTCCAAGCTCGTCCAAGGGCTACTTTTGAAGCAAATCTCCAGAGACTCTCTCGACCAAGTGCTGCCTGCTCTAGCGCAAGTTCGAAAGAAAGACTTTTAAAAATTCGATGAGCTTTTATAGCCGAGCAACGTTCTAATTCTATGACGTATACACGCACATGCGTGCAACAGATTCCTAACCCGTCTCTTTGCAGCAGGTGCACCCGAGAGGTCTCTCAGCCCTCTGGTGGACAGAATCTATTACTGCAGCTGTTTTCGAACTGTCACTTAGCTAATTATGTAATAGCAGTGAGGACTTTTAGTGCCGTTGTGCTTTTGTAATCTCCAGTTTGAATAATCAGATGTTTTGTATTCAAACAAAAACATGTTGTTTTCGTGACCATAGCAACGGATGAACCAGGTATGAAACATCATGACGTAGAACATGCTAGAACGTACAGCTAGCTTTAGCTTCAGCCTTTTAGCATCGGTGAACATGAGTTGTTTCCATTAATCTGAGTGAACTAGAGACCTTTGATCTTTAAGGACTTCATCTGTTTTATCCAAGTAGAAAGTTTGATGTGTTCTCTGAGTTGGTTCTCAGGTTTATAAATGCATTTCTGTCCGTTTGAATCTATTTTAAACAGTTTTCACCGGTCTTCTGTTTATTTTTATAGAGCCCATTTTAAAACAACTTTATTTGAGCAGTGTTGTGTCTACAAGCTGTAAAACATTACATCTTTTTAGAAATACATCAGCTATAAACATGAAACATAAATAATAAACAATCACATAAATTAAAAATGGAAACTTTTTGAGTAAAAGCAGAACTCGGTTTTAACCTGTTAAACCCCCAAAACAACCAGATTAGTAAAGTGTGTCTTGTGCACACATGCAGATGCAGACACACATCTCTTGTATTGTAAACACGTCATTGTAGCTTTTTCATAACTGTTTTATGACACAAGTGGATTTAATGTGTCTTGTTTTGTCCTCACAGGCATCTTCATCGTGGAGCATCCCGTGACTGCAGCGGCCCCTGAGGTCATCCGGATTCTCGATGAAGATGAAGGTAGGTACCCAGCCCTTCACATTCCTGATGATGATGTTGTGTTTGTGGGTCATGGTCAGGCTCCTCCAGTAGAGGCAGAGTTTGCTATTGAGGGTCTGAGTAGTGATGAGGAGTTGGAGGAGACTGACAGTAGCTCAGATTGGTCAGCTTTAGAAGGTTTTATGGCTTCTAGTGTGGACTCTGGTTATGGTAGCTCAGTTCTGGATAGCGATGAAGACCAGCAGTTTCCACCACCAGAAGACTTCTGGCTGGCGGTAGCTCCTCCGGCCCCACCGGAAGAGCTTCCAGAAGATCCCAGGCCTGCCCACGGGAGCGCTGAAGAGGTCCAGGATGTAGAAGAACCCAGTCCTTCTACCTCAGTCCTTGGATCCAGCCAGAAGAGGACTGGAGAGCGCTTCCCGTACATCCCACCGAAGAGACCAAGATGGGACGACTCGGAGGACTCTGACTCGGACTAGACATATCTTTTTCTTCCAGTGCAGCGCCACTGAAGATCATTTCTTTCTTTCTTGAACTGGTCGACTGGAAAGGTTTGTCTCAGGTAGCTTGTTGCACCAGGACTGTTTTTTACCAGGTCACCAGATGTTTGTTTTAGTCACCAAGTGTTTTATCAAGTCAGCTGAACTGGTGATGTCTTAGGTAGCATCTGGCACCAGGACGTCTTCATCCCTTGGCTGAGTTTAGTGTTTTATTATTTAAGAAGTGTGTTTTTAGAGCTGGTAGAACTGGAGATGCTGATGTGGACGGTTTCACCTGGGCTTCTGTGTCTGGTTGCTAAATCTTCTATTTTATTTGGGTTCTGAGAGGATTTCCTTTTCATCTGATGGAGCAGGCAGTCTGGTTTAGCATCATACACACACACACACACACACACACACACACACACATGCATATATATTAGTACATGATATTCTAACGTTCACTAAAAGATGTAAGCCTGGAACACAAGAGGCCATTGGAGCAAACAAGATCCCACCTGAGATGGATGGTGAGAGGTGGTAGAAGATAAACAAGAGACCAAGGAGGGCAGGAAGATGGAGGCAAAACTACAACTACAGTGATGCTCCTGATAATCTGGTAGAGCAGATAGAGCAGGTCTTAGTGAGAAATGGGACGTTTACTTGGTGACATGAGCATAAGCTGGGGTGATCTTTGATCCGTATGAAAGACAAGGACGATAACATCATCTTCATCAGGTCCTTTCTGTTTCACTAACTGTTCTGTCACAAGAAACTGTTCTAAATAATCTGTAGAAAAGTTTGATTCCAGGTTTAGGAGGAGCTCTCCGTGTCTGTTTGTGTCCTCACGTCCTGCTGGACTTAGCTTCTCTGGGCTTTGTGGTCCTGCAGGAACCAGGAAGGAGCTGAACAGCAGAGCTCTGACACAGACGGAGCAAACAAAGGTTTTAGTGTTTAAATGTGCACGCGTTTAAAAATAGCTCTTTACAAAAGTTAAACAATAAATACTAAAATATTAAAGGCTAATAAAATATAGTCTAAACATGTAAATGATTAAAGCAATAAAGACTCAGATTATTTACATTCAACATAACTTTAAAGAGCAAGTCACCCCTTACAAGAAGCGGACTTGACGGCAGCTTTATTTCTCTGTGGACTGACAGAAAAGGACGGTGAAATCAGGGACGAGAGATGCGCATGCGCTGACGGCCGATTACCGGACACAGCAGCGTTTGAAGCTGATGGCAGCTCGTTAGCAAACATTCACAAACAATTCAGATGCATTTTTGCCTAATTTAAAAACTGACAACGCAAAAAAATAATCTGGTAAGTATAACTCGCTCAATCTGGAGGTAAGTGAAGAAAATTTAGAAAGTTTACAGAACTTTATTGACGGAGTTTTCGAGTTATTTGTTATGGGTCCGAAGAAATCAGCGGGTGAACCTGAAACACCTGGGACGAAGCGGAGCCGCCCTCAGGACTCGCCTGAGGCCTCATCTCCCCGGAAGGACATATTGGAATTATTAGAATCCATAGATAAACGGCTTGTGGGATTTGAGGGGCGTCTTCATCTGCTTGAGGTTCTGCACCAGGAGTTTCAGAACCTCCGCCAGTCCCTGGAATTCAGCCAGGAGCAGGTGGAGCGGCTCGCTGCTGAGAACACGTCTCTGCGGGAGTCCGTTTCTTCCCTGGAGGAGGGAATGACGCGGATCACCCAGGACAACAAAACTCTGAAGGAGACGGTTTTGGACCTTCAGGCCCGTAGCATGAGGGATAATTTGGTGTTTGCAGGTCTGTCGGAGGAGGTGGGAGGGGCCGAGGACTGCGAACGCACTGTTAAACACTTTCTCCAGACCCAAATGAAGATACCCGAAGAAACGGTAAAAAACATCACCTTCGACCGAGTACATCGCCTTGGAGCTAAAAGAGGGGACAGCAGACGACCTCGTCCCATCGTGGCTAAATTTGAACATTTTAAGCAGAAGGATCTGGTTAAAAGTCACGGAAGAGAGCTCAAAGGCAAAGACTTCAGCGTTAATGACCAGTTTCCTAAGGAAATCCTGGATCGGCGCAGAGTTCTCTTTCCGCTGCGTAAAAAGTTTATCCAAGATGGGAAGAGAGCTGTCATCTCAGTGGATAAGCTTTATGTGGATAATAAACTTTACAAGGAGCGAGGAGTGACAGACTGGCTGTATTAGCCCAACATCAGGTCAGACCTTTATTTTTCTTATCAGATTCACTGGGTTTGAGCACGTCAGTAATAAACAGCTGCTAGATCCGTGTTTTAGATGATGAGTTCACCTGTTCATCATCACCTCACACCCCATCACCTTTTCTTTTTAGTTCTTTCTTCTTTTTTAACCTGTTTCTGTATTTTCCTTTCCTCTTTTTATCTGCTTCTTTACACCTGTATGGCACAACCACACAACTTTCCAACACTGCGTCAGACTCCACACACACACACACACACACGCACACGCACGCACACACACAGACACACACATGCACACACAGACCCACACACACACACACACAGGAACACGCACACACACACACACACACACACACACACACACACACACACATACACACACACACACACACACACACACATGGATATATTTAAGTCACAACACAATATCATAATTTATGCGTCAAATAATACAACCACAAACACTGTTGAATCCTTATTATTATTTACTTTTCTGTTATTTATTAACATACTATTTTATACATTTAGATACTTATTCCATCTTATTCACATGAAGGCGTCATATTTTAGCTACTCACACACACATCTATGGGTGCACTAAGATTTGTCTCATGGAACGTACATGGAACTGGCTCAAGAGATAAAAGATTAAAGATTTTTGATCAGTTAAAAAGAATGCAAGCAGACGTAATATTATTACAGGAGACTCATAGATCTGCCACATCGGCAGATGAACTTAAAACACCTGAGTTTCCCAGCATGTTCTCTGCCTGCTATAACTCTAGGCAAAGAGGGGTAGCTATTTTAATACACAAAAACATCAATTTCACAGTACTGGACACAGTTTCTGATCCAGAAGGTAGATTTATAATGTTAAAAATAACTATACAGAACCAACGCTTATGTATTGTGAGCATATACTGTCCAAATATTGATGACCCTCCATTCTTTCATAATTTTTTCTCTGTACTCTCCGAACACTTGGACTGTCCACTTATACTTGGAGGTGATTTTAATCTTTGGATGCATTCCTTAGACAGGCTCAGTACAGCTGGGACTCGGCGCAATTGGCAATCCACTTATATAGTTAAACAGTACATGAGTGATTATGGGCTTTGTGATGCATGGCGATCTCTTCATCCTAACCGTAGAGAGTATACTTTTTTCTCACACGTCCATCACTCTCATTCACGTTTGGATTATTTTCTAGTCAGCAGCTCATTGCTGGCTGACATTTCAGACACTGAGATACACCCTATTGTTGTCAGCGACCATGCTCCGGTTTCTTTAACTCTAGTAAACAAGAAAGCAATCCCACCAAGCAAAAACTGGAGGTTTAATACATCACTGCTTAAAGATGAAGGTTTTATAGAATTTTTTAAAAAGGAGTGGGCTTTATATTTAGAACATAATGACCTGCCTGGAACATCAGCATCTATTCTCTGGGAGGCAGGAAAGGCAGTGATGAGAGGTAAAATAATCTCTTTCTCATCACATAAGAAAAAAACAGAAAATAAACGTATCCAGGAGTTAGAAGAAATCATTAAGTCTTTAGAGACATCCACAGAAGAAGAGTTACTGAGCAAATTACGTAAAGCTAAATTAGAACTTCATGGAATTATTGACAAAAAAACACAATTTTTAGCACAAAGACTACGAATAGAAAACTTTGAACATAGTAATAAATCCGGTAAATTTCTGGCCAGCCAATTAAAAATTAATAAAGAGAAAACTACCATATCTGCTGTTAAAGACTCAACTGGGAATATAGTTTATGACCCTGAAAGAATAAACAACACTTTCAGAGACTTTTACCAAACTTTGTACTCACCACAGATAAACCCATCAGATGACGAGATCGATGAGTTCCTTGATAGGTTAACACTTCCTAAATTAACAGACAGCCAAGTTGCAGTCCTGGACTCGCCACTAACATCAGCAGAGCTCCAAGAAGCCCTTAAATCCATGACTAATGGGAAAGCTCCAGGTCCAGACGGGTTCCCAGCAGAGTTCTACAAAGAATTCTGGACCATTTTGGCTCCAACATTTTTCAGAATGGTGAGGGAAATCGAAGAGAGCGGCAGATTACAGCCAAACATGAACTCAGCCAATATTAGTCTCTTGTTAAAACCAGGCAAAGACCCAGCATTTCCAACCAGCTATCGCCCAATTTCTCTTATTAATGTTGATCTCAAAATAATTTGTAAAGCCCTGGCAAAAAGATTAGAGAAGGTAACCCCCTTCTTAATACACCCTGACCAAACTGGTTTCATAAAGGGTAGACAGTCGTCCACTAATTCGCGTAGATTACTTAATTTGATAGATTTCTCTTACAGTAGAAATATAGAAACTAGTATATTATCTCTAGATGCAGAAAAGGCTTTTGATAGAGTTAACTGGAAGTTCTTATTTGCAACTTTACATAAATTTGGTTTTGGGAACTTCTTCATAAACTGGCTACAAACATTATACAGTTCGCCAATTGCACGTGTTAGGACGAACGACCAAATATCAGCTAGCTTCTGTCTTCAGAGGGGGACCAGGCAGGGATGCCCACTCTCCCCCTCACTGTTTGCTATCTTTATCGAACCACTAGCAGCAGCAATTAGGCAAACAACAGGTATTAAAGGGATAAAGTGTAATAAAATAGAACATAAGATCAGTCTTTATGCAGATGATGTTTTACTCTTCCTCCAGAATTCTCAATCGTCTCTGTCTCATTCAATAGAACTGATAAACTCTTTTTCAAAAGTTTCAGATTACTCTATAAACTGGTTAAAATCAACAGTTCTACCAATTAATTTCTCTTTTGTCAATTTACTTAATACTCAACTGGAGTCAGGTAATATCACATACCTGGGAATTAATGTCTCTCCCAAGTTAGCAGATCTAACCAAATTAAACTACATCCCACTTTTAAAGAAAGTGGAGGATGATCTTGCTAGATGGAAATCCTTACCAATATCACTGATGGGAAGAGTTGCTACAATTAAAATGATGGTCTTACCCAGAATAAATTACTTATTTTCAATGATCCCAAACAAACCACCAGCTGACTGGTTTAGATCTCTGGACTCCTCAATTACCAAATTCCTCTGGCAGGATAAACCTCCACGAATTAGCTTAAAAACGCTTCAGAAGAGCAAAGACAGAGGAGGACTGGATCTACCCAACTTTTATTATTATTTTTTAGCCAACAGGCTGCAATATATACCAAGATGGTTGCAAGATAACCCATTAGACGAGTCCTGGTTAGATATAGAACAGACACTTTGCAATACGATAGAGCTTTCAGACTTACCATTTATTAGCTCAAGCGTAAGAAAACATGAAGGCTTCAAAAGTATTAGTATCAGCACTTCTCTGACAGCATGGTGGGAGTATCTTAAAATGACAGAGTCTTCACTAGTACCATGCAGACGCACACCTATCTGGAATAATCCTGATATTTTGCAAAATAATAAAATGATGAACCTTCTGGACTGGAAAAATAAAGGAATCCTATACCTGGAAAACATATATGAAGGATTGGACTTCATCCCATTTAATAGAATAGTCTCCCAATTTGGAATAGAAAAGAATAGCTTTTTAGAATACCACCAAATCAAATCTGTAGTCAAACAAAAATTTAAGCTCAATAAAATAGAATTACAAACCCCGCCAAGGGTTTTAGACTTCTGCAATCTCAAACCCCCTAAACTACTGTCTAAAGTATATAAGACACTGTCCAAAATAGACGATAGAATAGCAATCCCTATTGAAAAATGGGAGGTGGATCTATCAGTCAGCTTTGACCAGAACTTCTGGTCCCAAACTTGTTTAAAAACTTTTAAAATGATCAGACACCCCAATTTACAATTAATTCAGTACAAAGTTCTACACAGAGTACACTATACAGGTCATCGGATGTTCAGGATGGGGTTTGTGTCGTCTGACATCTGTACACACTGCACAAACAACATTCCTGACAATTACGTTCATGCACTGTGGTCCTGTCCACCTGTCCAGGAATTTTGGGGTAGAGTATGTGAAGACCTGTCAAAGTCTCTGAAATGTCATATCCCAATCACCCCCTCTCTTTGTTTACTGGGAAACCTGGATGATGTCCCGATTGAAAAATCTTTGGTTCACGTGGTTCTGACTGCCATATGCATCGCTAAGAAAACTATCCTCTTGAATTGGAAAAATAGAGAAAATCTCTGCATTAACCAGTATAGAAATCTTTTGTTAGATCATATTGCACTTGATTTAGCCTCTGCTTCCACTTCAAATAAATCTCTCTGGGCTCCTTTGATCGGTTCCATCACATGGCGGTGATGGGGGGCCGTTGATGATGTCCTGCGGGATGATGTGGGTGGGGGGGTGGAGGGTCTGAGTTTGGAGTATCTGGATGTTCCCTGGGGATGGGTTCACTGGGGATGTCTGGCACTGGGGGGCCGTTCCCCCCCTCTGGAGGTGCTTGGGTTGCCTCGGGGGGTGTACTGCTGGCGGTTGTGAGTGGAGCCCCTTGGAGGTCTTGGCGGCGGCCATGGGTCACTGCCTGGCGGCTGCATTGCCCCTGGGTGGGTCTGGGTGGGGGCCTGGGGGCTCGGGGTGTTGGGGTGGCCGGCCCCGTGTGGGGATCTGGGCTGGGCCTTGGGGGTCGGGTCCCTACATGTACGCTGCCGGGAAGAAGGCAGGAATACGCAGAAGTACCTGGCCCGGGTTCAGGGGCGTAGGGCAGGCCCTGGCTCCTCTGTTGTCCCATCACAGGGGAGGGGGAGGTCCAGGAGGGGGAGGACCCAACCTTACCTGGATGTCTTATGTCTTATATATTCTGGAAGTTGTGCAAATGCAGGGATGGGCATAGATATTCTGCTGGGGTGGGGCTGGGTCGGCTCCCTCGGGCTCTGTGGGGCTCTGTGATGCTGCTGCTTTGGGCCCTGGCAGGATGGGCTGGGGTCTCCATGCCCTGGGCGGCGGTATGACAACGGAGGTGCCTATTGGGGTCAGTGGGGGAGCTGGCTCCCTGGAGGGCTAAGCCCTACCAGCCATTCCTCCCCATCCCCGTTTATTTCTCTCCTCCTGCTCCCTCACATCATCACACAAACATGCACATAGGACCTTGGGGGGTGGACAAGTCGAGGAGTGCGGGTATGGACCCCATTTCCGCATTCCTGTGGCTTCCTGCCCCCCAATTTTATTTGCACCTTATGCACTTCCACCGACGACATTCCACGCAAACATACACTTAGGGCCTTGGGAGTGAGCACATTCAACGGCACTTGGCAGGGGGAGTTCTCAGCCTCCTCCCGAGTGCCGGTGCCCACTTCGAATTTTAAACTGCATTTAGACACCAAGGGCTGTGGGTGCAAGTAGGGTGGTGCAGTGGCATCAGCTGGCATAGGCCAGAAAATGCCCGCACTGCCCGCTCACCACAGCAATAGAATACACCTCATTAACACACAACACTATGTTGGAGCAGGTGGAGGGAGACCAGGGGGTCTTAGCACACCTCTGTTGTTGCTTGGCTGCCTGGGGCTGGAGACTAGGAGGGAGATCTGGCCGTCTGGTTGGGGTCTGGGGTGGTGGGTTGCTGTGCTCGGCGGTGGGCGGGGGAGCCTGCTCATCAGCACCCCAGCAGAAAGGGTCAAACTCTGGTAACCGGTGGTGGTTGTACCCCATGTGCAGCATTACCGGGACCAGAGTGAATAGGGTGTGTATGGGGAGCATGAATGGGTGTCCGGCGTGTATTTTTGTAAGTCTTTGGTTGTATGTGCATGTGTGAGCATGAGGGAGGGAGTGTGTGACTGTGTTTGTGTATGACTGTATATGTCAGGTGGGGCCTTTGACTCCTCCCTTCTCCTGGGACCTCCTTTGATGATATAGATCTTCGTCTCCCCTCCCCCCTGTCACACCTGGTGTGGGTGTGATGCCTTGGTCTGCCTGAGTGTTCGTGGCTCCCGGGTCAGGGAGTTTAAGATTTTTGGCATCTGCCTGATCAATCCCGGTGGCGGCCTGGGGGGGTCTGGGTCCCTGGGCTCTGCTGGGTCCCCGGCGGGGGTGGTCGCCCTTGGGTCCCGGGTCGCTGGGTCCCGGACTCGGCCGGCTAGGGGGTGGGAGGCTGCGGGCAGGCCTGAGGACTTGCCGCTGATATCTCCCGGGGCTCTGCCGGCTGCTGGTTGTGGCCTCCCGGGGCGATCCTCTGTGCCTCTCGAGGGGGGCGGGGGCCTTTCTGGTTGCGGGCTCCTTGGGGTTCCTGTGTTCTGGGGCAGCGCCTGGATCTCTGGGACTTGGAGCTCCCCCCCCCGTCTCCTACGCGTCTTTGGGGGGCGGATCTGTGGTCCCTCACACTCTCTATTGGACGCTCCTATAGATAAACCTTACATAAACAAGCGCATGTACACACACAGGTGCTCACATGGTGCTCTCATAAGTATGGGCTTGGGCACGTTCAACACATGTCTTAAGACTATGGTGGGCACTCAATGCACTGTGGTATATTATCGTGTGACTGTTTAGTTAAACAATGATTGATTATATATTTCTTCATCAAGTTGATGCAGTGATAGCTTGATTTTGTTATATTGGTGTTGTGTCCCATTTTTTTGTTATGTTTTGCTTTTTTCTCGTCTCATTTTGCAGGTCTAGAAGCAGACTCTTGTTCATTATTGTTTATTTTTGTTGAATCCCCCCCCCACCTAACCCCCTCTCTCCCCACCTTTTCTCTTTTCCTTTCTCTTTCACCTCTGTCTCCGTGTCTGGTCGAAATTACAAAGCATTCAAAAACAATAACAATAAAGTTTTAAATATCAGGTGCGACATTAAAAGCAGACTCTTTGATGCTCCACCTGAGACATTAAAAGCAGATGCTCTGATGCTCCACCTGAGAGTAAAACTGTAAGGCTTGTTACCAGCATTCAGACATCAATTCTGCTTGCTTCACAGCCAGACAGGACACGTTAAAAAAAAAAAAAAAAAAAAAAAAAAAAAAAAAAAAAAAAAAAAAAAAAAAAAAAAAATACAAGAAGCGGACTTCACTCCCACTTCATGTTTGAAAAATGCAACAAATGCTGTTGCCTAGCAGATCGAGAGGGTGGAGCCACTAACAAATACACACACTCACGACATTGTGACATCATAATGTACCAGTTTACATCATAGCATACCTCTTAGCCAATAGCGATGGCAGATTTAAATTCAAATGCAGTGCAGAGTTTTTACCTGACAACGGCACAACACTGCCAGTTTCAGGCAGAAAATTTAAATTTTAACTAAAATGCACTAAAGTGCTAAACTATTGACTACACGTGTCTGCAGCATGATTAGACACGCATTTATATAGTTTATCAGAAAAAAATTGTTGATTTGGGGGTGACTTGCTCTTTAAGATTCACCGCAGAACAAAAATACGATGCGTTTGACCGCGACTAAAGAACGGATAAACATCGTAAAAGAACGAGAAGTTAACTAAAAGCATAAAAGTCAAAGGAGGCTCTAAATCTGTAAAACGTTTATAAAATACTAAAATGAATTTAATTAGAAAAAATTTTTTAGTCTGACGGTTTCTTTTTTCCTGCTTCAAGACAGAATTTATGTTCCAACATTAAATGCTTTGTTGATGCAGGTTTTGCTTTACCGTCTCCGGTCGCCCAAAGCAAAAGGCTCTGGTAACGGAACTCTCAGTAATGAGACGGGGTTCGATTCCCTGCAGGGCCCTGCTGCTTATGCCGACTGAGACTAACGCTGTTTCACTACACTTTACCATCTACATAAAGATAAACTAGGTTCAGTTATTCATTTTAAGGAATTTTGTCATAAATCATCATAAAAATCTAAATTCTTCTAAACAGTGAAGAGCTGTTTGTCATACGTCACTAAAAAGATGTCTTACAGGGCAGCTCATGCCGCTAGTACGTCGTGATTAGCTGTATTTTAATCAGCTTCAAATTCAATAATTACAGAAAATTGTGTTTACAGTTGCAGCAAAACGTCTGAACCCTATGTCGGAGTCCTACACACATTTTAAAGCCATGATATGAAATTTTTATATTTAAAAATTTTCTTGAGCCAGTGTGTGCTAAAATGGCCGTTAACAGCAGTGGTATGAAGTTCCCAGCCTGGAGGGCCGGTATCAAGCACGTTTTAGTTTTAACTCCGTTTCGACACACCTGATTTCAACCAGCAGACGATTAACTCCTTAGCATTCCAGCGTCCCGCCCGAGGGACAAAACCCCATTGCGCTGGAAATTTACGGGGTTAAGCTTCTGCAGAGCCTGAACTGCTGCACAGGTGATTAAACCACTGAATCAAGCATATTGGAGCAGAGAAACCACTAAAACCTGCTGGATACCGGCCCTCCAGGACCGGAATCAAATACTCCTGTTTTAGAGGGTTAATGAACAGCCACCCAGCACACATCGCACCCCTTTGGCCAGAATGTTCTACTTTCAACTCCAGACTGGCATTTGGCTCTGTTGGGACTTAAACAAATATTGAGCTGACATACCTGGAGCTGCAGTCTGCTTCCAGCACATCTCCTGCATGTTTTAAATCATGAACGCAGCTGATTTATAATATGTTTATTGCCAGACTTAAAGTCCATTTTAAAAGAAACATACAGATAAAAGAAAAAGATACAAGAAAAACACAAGAAAAGAAAGGATACCAATTAACATTGATACCAATAAAAGCCTATATAAAATCACAGGATATAACTGCAGTGGAGGTAAGGGACAACAAAACTAACTAGTTGAGATAAATCCACCCAAACATTTTAACCAGTGCATTCTCAGCCTAGACATATAACGAGATCAGCTCACAGTGGGATTTGAGAGTGCAACTATATTGGAAGACTCTTGCAGCCGTCTCATAAACTTGAACATTAAATTTCTTAGAAGTGCCTTAAATGTGCACACGCTCACAGAAACAAACGTTTGACTAGCACTGCCTCCCCTGGGAGTTTTGAGGAGGATTCACGTTGCATCATTGTATGCCACTTGTAACCTGTGCAAGCTAGACTTTTTATAGAATGACCACAGATGTGCAGTATAGAGTGGTGTGCAGTATGCTTTAAATAATGCCACTTTAACAGGTTTGGAACAACAGCTGAATGTGCGTGCAATGGTGTTTGCTTGCACATATAGCTTGCAGCACTGCCTGTAAATATCATCATCGTCGCTCATATTGGCTGTGATAAAGTGTCCAAGATATTTTATCTGTTCACAGACTGCAAGACTGTTGCTGGACAACTTAAACACAGGAAAATTAAGCCTTTTATCCTGGGTGGTTCTGTAGGTTAGAACAACACTTTTGCTCGAGTTATATTTTAAATCATATTCCATTCCATACCCAGTAGTAACATCTAGGAGCTGCTGCTGCTGATTTGTTCAATTTAGTGATGAATCACTCATGTAGACACTGAGGGTGGTTTCCCAGGAGCACTACTCAGCCTAAAACAGCTCTGTACAGCGTGGTTTGAGTCAGCCCATCTGAAAGCAGTTTTGTTCCCACGCCAGCTCCATGAAGCCCCTAGCCAATCAGCGGCCAGAATCACGATACCGGCCCAACTCAGCCTTGCCAGGTACCTCAATGGAGCAGGGACTAAAAATAGGGGAGAAAATACCAAAGCGTGCCCTTGGAAACCGTGGTCGGGCTGAACTGCATCGGTCCGAGTTGCCCTGAGTAGTGTTCCTGGAAAAGCACCTTAACCCCGGCTTTCCACAGGAGCCGTCAGCAGCACGTTACTGCAGCAGCACGTCATAGCTGCTGATAGGAGCCGCTGTGGTCAACAGAACCTTTTCCACTGGAGCCGTCAGCAGCCGTCAGCAGTGCGAGTCAGCCGCGTCTCAGGAGCAGCATGTCGCAGCCTTTACGCGCCGGTTCTATTTTCTACGTGCGACGCCTCTGAAACGGGTCAAGTTCAACATTTTTGGGGAAGGAAAGACAGGAAATCGGACGCGGAAATGGAGCGAAGCTCCCGAGATTTTCAGAATAAAGAAACGTACTGCCTTCCGGTTGCTTTACTTTTAAAAATAGTTACTAACTGTGCGGCCCCGTGAGAAGTTATCACCTAGCTAGCGGTCTCCTTTGTTTCTCAGGTCCGTATTGGCAATTATAAAACGGACAGAACATAAAACACAAACCTTTTGGAGCCATGTTGTAGTTTTCTCCTGCTTGTTGTTGTGTTTACTGACGAAGTCACTCGTGTGACTTCGCGCTCTGTCGGTGACAGCTGCTCCCCTGCTGCTTAGCGTCTCGTGGGAAGGGCCAGGCAGCAGTTTACGTGAGCAAGACGTGCTGCTGCAGTAACGTGCTGCTGATGGCTCCTGTGGAAACCCGGGGGTTAGGCTGCAGAACCAGGCATATCAGCTTTAGTAACTCCAACAGACCTGACCGGCAATCTGAAGTTGCAAGTGTGGTATTCTGGCCACAGAGTGTTGAGGGTCTGAGTGACATTTCATTCACCATGTAAAGGGTCATTTTGGCACATGCTGGCTCAAGAAAATGAGTTCAAAATACGAAAAAGTTGTAAAGTATCACTTTAAGTTATCTTGGTGTCATGGTCTGGGGTGAGTCCTCTTCTCTCTGCTAAACCTTCTCTGAGCTTCTCCTCCAGGTGGGCGTGTCAAGGAGTGGACCAGCTGCAGCCCATCTGCTCATCAGTTGGCCAGGGACATATAAGCTGCTGGGAGACGTCTTTATTCGCTGGATGATTAACTCAACTTCGGTATCTATGACTCCCGAGCCTGATTACTGAGTAATCCGAATAGATATCGTCCAAGTCGTACTTCTAGCCAGATTGCTGGTTCCTGTGTGTTTTTCCAAGCTTGCCTGATTTTTGTAAGCTGCCTCTTCTCCAGATTTCCACCACCACCTTTCACACCGTCCTGCAACCTACCGGACCAGTCCCGCTGTCTCCCAGCCGCTCCCTGGCTGTCCGCTCCATATTGACCTTACCTTACCGGATCCTGCTCCCTATTCCGTGCTCAGCTCCTCCAGTAGAGGCAGAGTTTGCTATTGAGGGTCTGAGTAGTGATGAGGAGTTGGAGGAGACTGACAGTAGCTCAGATTGGTCAGCTTTAGAAGGTTTTATGGCTTCTAGTGTGGACTCTGGTTATGGTAGCTCAGTTCTGGATAGCGATGAAGACCAGCAGTTTCCACCACCAGAAGACTTCTGGTTGGCGGTAGCTCCTCCGGCCCCACCGGAAGAGCTTCCAGAAGATCCCAGGCCTGCCCACGGGAGCGCTGAAGAGGTCCAGGATGTAGAAGAACCCAGTCCTTCTACCTCAGTCCTTGGATCCAGCCAGAAGAGGACTGGAGAGCGCTTCCCGTACATCCCACCGAAGAGACCAAGATGGGACGACTCGGAGGACTCTGACTCGGACTAGACATATCTTTTTCTTCCAGTGCAGCGCCACTGAAGATCATTTCTTTCTTTCTTGAACTGGTCGACTGGAAAGGTTTGTCTCAGGTAGCTTGTTGCACCAGGACTGTTTTTTACCAGGTCACCAGATGTTTGTTTTAGTCACCAAGTGTTTTATCAAGTCAGCTGAACTGGTGATGTCTTAGGTAGCATCTGGCACCAGGACGTCTTCATCCCTTGGCTGAGTTTAGTGTTTTATTATTTAAGAAGTGTGTTTTTAGAGCTGGTAGAACTGGAGATGCTGATGTGGACGGTTTCACCTGGGCTTCTGTGTCTGGTTGCTAAATCTTCTATTTTATTTGGGTTCTGAGAGGATTTCCTTTTCATCTGATGGAGCAGGCAGTCTGGTTTAGCATCATACACACACACACACACACACACACACACACACACACACACACACACACATGCATATATATTAGTACATGATATTCTAACGTTCACTAAAAGATGTAAGCCTGGAACACAAGAGGCCATTGGAGCAACCAAGATCCCACCTGAGATGGATGGTGAGATGTGGTAGAAGATAAACAAGAGACCAAGGAGGGCAGGAAGATGGAGGCAAAACTACAACTACAGTGATGCTCCTGATAATCTGGTAGAGCAGATAGAGCAGGTCTTAGTGAGAAATGGGACGTCTACTTGGTGACATGAGCATAAGCTGGGGTGATCTTTGATCCGTATGAAAGACAAGGACGATAACATCATCTTCATCAGGTCCTTTCTGTTTCACTAACTGTTCTGTCACAAGAAACTGTTCTAAATAATCTGTAGAAAAGTTTGATTCCAGGTTTAGGAGGAGCTCTCCGTGTCTGTTTGTGTCCTCACGTCCTGCTGGACTTAGCTTCTCTGGGCTTTGTGGTCCTGCAGGAACCAGGAAGGAGCTGAACAGCAGAGCTCTGACACAGACGGAGCAAACAAAGGTTTTAGTGTTTAAATGTGCACGCGTTTAAAAATAGCTCTTTACAAAAGTTAAACAATAAATACTAAAATATTAAAGGCTAATAAAATATAGTCTAAACATGTAAATGATTAAAGCAATAACGACTCAGATTATTTACATTCAACATAACTTTAAGATTCACCGCAGAACAAAAATACGATGCTTTTGACCGCGACTAAAGAACGGATAAACATCGTAAAAGAACGAGAAGTTAACTAAAAGCATAAAAGTCAAAGGAGGCTCTAAATCTGTAAAACGTTTATAAAATACTAAAATGAATTTAATTAGAAAAAATTTTTTAGTCTGACGGTTTCTTTTTTCCTGCTTCAAGACAGAATTTATGTTCCAACATTAAATGCTTTGTTGATGCAGGTTTTGCTTTACCGTCTCCGGTCGCCCAAAGCAAAAGGCTCTGGTAACGGAACTCTCAGTAATGAGACGGGGTTCGATTCCCTGCAGGGCCCTGCTGCTTATGCCGACTGAGACTAACGCTGTTTCACTACACTTTACCATCTACATAAAGATAAACTAGGTTCAGTTATTCATTTTAAGGAATTTTGTCATAAATCATCATAAAAATCTAAATTCCTCTAAATGGTGAAGAGCTGTTTGTCATACGTCACTAAAAAGATGTCTTACAGGGCAGCTCATGCCGCTAGTACGTCGTGATTAGCTGTATTTTAATCAACTTCAAATTCAATAATTACAGAAAATTGTGTTTACAGTTGCAGCAAAACGTCTGAACCCTATGTCGGAGTCCTACACACATTTTAAAGCCATGATATGAAATTTTTATATTTAAAATTTTCTTGAACCAGTGTGTGCTAAAATGGCCGTTAACAGCAGTGGTATGAAGTTCCCAGCCTGGAGGGCCGGTATCAAGCACGTTTTAGTTTTAACTCCGTTTCGACACACCTGATTTCAACCAGCAGGCGATTAACTCCTTAGCATTCCAGCGTCCCGCCCGAGGGACAAAACCCCATTGCGCTGGAAATTTACGGGGTTAAGCTTCTGCAGAGCCTGAACTGCTGCACAGGTGATTAAACCACTGAATCAAGCATATATGAGCAGAGAAACCACTAAAACCTGCTGGATACCGGCCCTCCAGGACCGGAATCAAATACTCCTGTTTTAGAGGGTTAATGAACAGCCACCCAGCACACATCGCACCCCTTTGGCCAGAATGTTCTACTTTCAACTCCAGACTGGCAGTTGGCTCTGTTGGGACTTAAACAAATATTGAGCTGACATACCTGGAGCTGCAGTCTGCTTCCAGCACATCTCCTGCATGTTTTAAATCATGAACGCAGCTGATTTATAATATGTTTATTGCCAGACTTAAAGTCCATTTTAAAAGAAACATACAGATAAAAGAAAAAGATACAAGAAAAACACAAGAAAAGAAAGGATACCAATTAACATTGATACCAATAAAAGCCTATATAAAATCACAGGATATAACTGCAGTGGAGGTAAGGGACAACAAAACTAACTAGTTGAGATAAATCCACCCAAACATTTTAACCAGTGCATTCTCAGCCTAGACATATAACGAGAGCAGCTCACAGTGGGATTTGAGAGTGCGACTATAATACTATTGGAAGACTCTTGCAGCCGTCTCATAAACTTGAACATTAAATTTCTTAGAAGTGCCTTAAATGTGCACACGCTCACAGAAACACACGTTTGACTAGCACTGCCTCCCCTGGGAATTTTGAGGAGGATTCTCGTTGCATCATTGTATGCCACTTGTAACCTGTGCAAGCTAGACTTTTTATAGAATGACCACAGATGTGCAGTATAGAGTGGTGTGCAGTATGCTTTAAATAATGCCACTTTAACAGGTGTGGAACAACAGCTGAATGTGCGTGCAATGGTGTTTGCTTGCACATATAGCTTGCAGCACTGCCTGTAGATATCATCATCGTCGCTCATATTGGCTGTGATAAAGTGTCCAAGATATTTTATCTGTTCACAGACTGCAAGACTGTTGCTGGACAACTTAAACACAGGAAAATTAAGCCTTTTATCCTGGGTGGTTCTGTAGGTTAGAACAACACTTTTGCTCGAGTTATATTTTAAATCATATTCCATTCCATACCCAGTAGTAACATCTAGGAGCTGCTGCTGCTGATTTGTTCAATTTAGTGATGAATCACTTAGGGCTGCAGCTATCGAATATTTTTGTAATCGAGTACTCTATCGAATCTTTTTTTCGATTAATCGAGTACTCTAATAAATTACCCTTTTGTGTTTGTAAACCTTTATATCATATATTGATGAGCCAAGATGGCGTCGAGTATGGCTGCCTCGTCGCGAGCTCCACCAAGTTCCAACATTACACACTCCATACTGTACATTAATGCCACTGTTTTGCACATACCAACCTCTGTACATTTTATATCTCTTATCTTATTGTTTACTTTATTCATTTGTATACTTAGATTAGCCATTTTTATATTTTACTTGTTTTTACATTACTGTATTTTTGCACAACTCTGTTGCTGTGAAGCTCGCACACAAGAATTTCACTCGCATGTACTGTACCAGTGTACCTGCACATGTGACGTGACAATAAAAGTGATGATATCAAATAGCATGTTATAATTATGAAAGACCTCTTAAAATGAGCAAGCAATTGCCAGTTATTCTTCAAGTTTTATTCAAAATTAGTTTGCAAAACTTCAGCACTTCAACTTTACTTCACAGTAAACAAATGCCTGTGCAAAAAATAAGTAAACAACCTGAGCCGATTTTCCCCTCGTGTGAGAATCTGCTAGCCTGCAAGTCAGACAAAAACTAGGAGGATAACGCTGCAAGCGGCTGCGGCCCAAACAGAACCAGAACCGCTCACGGCGCAAACAGCTCGCCGGCTGTTTCCCTATTAACACACGTCCGTTTTAATTTACACACTTTTTTTCTCACACTAACAAGGATTGCCAAAAGCATGTTTGCTGTGGTTTTGTCAAATTATACTTATCACAAAACATTTATTTACTTTCTTTCGTTTTCCTCCGCCACTCATAAATACCCGTGTCCTCCTGCAGAAACCCCGAGGGACAACAGACATCGATAACACAATAAAAAGTCCGACGTGTTGTGTAAAAACTGCTATTTTTAGCACATTTTAAGTCCGACGTGTTGCTACCAGATGTAAGGTGTGAGCTGAAACTGAGTGCTACAAACGAAAAAGTCGCAGAGTCCGCAGAATATATAGAAAAACAGGCTAAAAAGCATTATCTTGTAGAGGCTCCGAGTCCGCTTGCAGAAGTGACATTTACAGGTGCTGCAGCATGGAGGATGTGGTGTTGTGCTAGGCTAAATCCATTTTACTGTATTTATACTGGACTACGTTTTCCACCTTACGACGTGAAAAATGGTTCCATATCTTTGACATTTTCTGTCTTTTTCGCCCTCCACCGGGGTCTACGTTGTCCGACATGGCTTAAGAGAAAGTTAAGTTATATTCGCTACTCGCGTGTGCATTCAGTCCAGTGGGCATGTGCGTCACTTATTTCGGTCCGGGTGAAACGTGACCCCGGGCGATTGCAAAGCCATGAATTAATTAAATATGAATTAAACGAATCCTCGAGGCAGAGAATTTGACTCGAGGATTTTTTGTACTCGAATTATTCGAGGTACTCGAGGAATCGTTTCAGCTCTAGAATCACTCATGTAGACACTGAGGGTGGTTTCCCAGGAGCACTACTCAGCCTAAAACAGCTCTGTACAGCGTGGTTTGAGTCAGCCCATCTGAAAGCAGTTTTGTTCCCACGCCAGCTCCATGAAGCCCCTAGCCAATCAGCGGCCAGAATCACGATACCGGCCCAACTCAGCCTTGCCAGGTACCTCAATTGAGCAGGGACTAAAAATAGGGGAGAAAATACCAAAGCGTGCCCTTGGAAACCGTGGTCGGGCTGAACTGCATCGGTCCGAGTTGCCCTGAGTAGTGTTCCTGGAAAAGCACCTTAAGGCTGCAGAACCAGGCATATCAGCTCTACTAACTCCAACAGACCTGACCGGCAATCTGAAGTTGCAAGTGTGGTATTCTGGCCACAGAGCGGTGAGGGTCTGAGTGACATTTCATTCACCATGTAAAGGGTCATTTTGGCACATACTGGCTCAAGAAAATGAGTTCAAAATACGAAAAAATTGTAAAGTATCACTTTAAGTTATCTTGGTGTCATGGTCTGGGGTGAGTCCTCCTCTCTCTGCTAAACCTTCTCTGAGCTTCTCCTGCAGGTGGGCGTGTCAAGGAGTGGACCAGCTGCAGCCCATCTGCTCATCAGTTGGCCAGGGACATATAAGCTGCTGGGAGACATCTTTATTCGCTGGATGATTAACTCAACTTCGGTATCTATGACTCCCGAGCCTGATTACTGAGTAATCCGAATAGATATCGTCCAAGTCGTACTTCTAGCCAGATTGCTGGTTCCTGTGTGTTTTTCCAAGCTTGCCTGATTTTTGTAAGCTGCCTCTTCTCCAGATTTCCACCACCACCTTTCACACCGTCCTGCAACCTACCGGACCAGTCCCGCTGTCTCCCAGCTGCTCCCTGGCTGTCCGCTCCATACTGACCTTACCTTACCGGATCCTGCTCCCTATTCTGTGCTCAGCTCCTCCAGTCCTCCAGCAACCTGGAAACCCAGTCTCCTGTGATCCAGCGTGTGTCTCTGTCTCCCACTCCTCACGGACTACCCCCCCAGAACAACTCTTCTCTGGTTTCCCCTGGATCACAAACTGTAAGTCTCGACCTGTACCTCATTTGTCCGGATCCTCAACATCCACTAACTCTTCCCCCGTCTCTAGATAACCCCCCGGAGCCCCAGCTGGATTTTCCTGTTGCGCTTTTAGTTCACGTTTTATAAACTTTCTTTTTTATACCATACTCAGACTCTGTGAATGATTCTGCATGTGGTGGGTCAGACACCTTCCCCCCTAACATGACACTTGGTTGGACAAGTTTTTGTTTATATTTATACATTGTTTTCATTTTGTTCTCAATTCTCTCAACTACTTAGCTTTAGTAGGAGGATGTTTTATCTCAACAAGCTTTATTCTGTAAGTGAATAAATATATGGGTGCATATAGGACACACCCAAAGTCTTTTCTGGATTTGAATCATTTGGATGTGATACACTGATTTAACTATAACGCTGTTGGCAGACAAAGCAGAAATGTGATCAGTAATTCTCAGTTTTTACTGCGATAAAAGCTGAGCCAATCAGGGGATGGGTGGGCGTGTCTAGCAGCAACTTTAACGAGCCCCCAATGAAACGACTCATTCGGAAAGGTACTGAAAATGTCAAAGAGCTGGTGAGATTGCATTTTCCTGTTTTGTATAGACCACAAAATTTTTCTAACTTTAAATATATATTCGTAACACGTCCCCTTTAACATGTGCTTTTGTAGCAGGAAGTCCTTTACAGTTCTCCAATCAGCCCCAAGACAAAATGCACATTGCCGTACATGAAGCATTAAAAAGGCAAAGCGAGGTTTAATTTATACATTTATTCTAATCACAACTGTACAGGAATGTATCGTCACAGCAGAAACGCAACCTAAACCTGACCGTGGAACAACAGCCGTCACAACACATCCAGAACTCCAACAGAAATGTACAGGCTCAGATCATTTCAACTCAACATTTAGATTCCTCTTGATTATCATCATAGTTATTATTATTCACATAGAACTATCTGTCTTTCAAATATCTTTGTTTTAAAGAGCATAAAACAAAGACGGTGGCTGATCCACCGTCTTGGCTTATATGAAGGGAAAACACTGAAAACTGGGGGCGTCGGGAGGAGTGAAGCCAACTTATTACAGCTTATCAGATTTTTCTGTTATTTTATGTATTTATATTAGCTCATACAAGGCTTTGCAGTAGTTACAGAAGGTTGCAGACATTTGGGGGTTAACTTTTAGGGTTAAATCACTCGGACATCACTGACACAAAGGGGTGTTGACAAAGAAATCATGAAGCTGTTAAACAACAGGAATAGATAAATACGAAGGCACGGAGATTTGCAGAATAAACACCAAATTTAGAAATAATGGTGATAAAAGAGGAAGACGAGAAGGAGGTTAAGTTGATTAAAGGCAATTTTACTAACCAAACACTAGAGGGCGCTTTAGGAGCGCCTGTTTTAATGTTGATTGGATGGGCTATATAAAGCCTTGAAATGTGAAGAAATATATTTTTGAAATCACTGTTGTGCCCAGTAGCGGTTTTAGGCACGGGCAGACAGGACAGTTGCCCGGGGCGGCATTTTTTCATGACACAAAAGGGGCGCACAAGCGCTGAGTAAAAAATAAAAAAAGAAATCTGCGCCGCACCGAGGTGTTCTATTATCTGTCATATCACAGTGTCTGGATTGGAAACGGCAAGTTGGCGCCCCCTGCAGCTGCAGGCGCTCCTGCTGACTGAGAATGTTCACGTGTACCGTGCGTGTATGAAGAAGAGGAAGGGGAGGGGTGCGGCGGGGGAATTCACCTCTGGGTCTTTCCCAAATGAAATGAGCAGGTAGAGGCTGAATCAACTGTAACATGGCTATAGTCAATCACATCTTGATGTTCTTCTATTTAACGCACATTTCATTCATAATATCATAAACACAGGCCTATCATTCTTTCAGGTTTTTCTGAATTGTGTGAAATGACCAAATAAAAAAGGAAAAACAATGATTTTGTGGTCACATAAAGTGATAAAGATAAAGGTATGTACGCTCTCATGATGCATGTTTTCAATTTTTTAAACCAGTTAACTGGGGTTTTAACAGTTAAATTCGGTCAACTATTTGCTAACAGAGCTAATAGGGCTGAAATATTGAAACGAATATTCAAATGGTTTGAAAAAATTCCTTGAATCGTTTTTTACTGATTCAAACTAGGATTTGTTAAATGCTTGCTGTGGCCTGTGGCCTGCCTGAACAACAACAAACACATGTTGATCATGTTCACATAATAATAAATAAAACAACTCTACAAGCAAACAAAGCTACTTCTGTCTCTGCTTCTCCGTCTCCTATCTCTTCCTCTCTGTGTCAGATTTTTAGTTACTCCTCTGCCTCCTTTAGCGATAATGGTACGTGTAATAAATGTAGCATTTTTGTAGCTTTGGAGGCGAGGGTGTCGGAATTGGAGTCCCGGCTCTGCGCTGTTGAAAAGCCCGTAAACAGCCGTAGCTACTTAGCTAGCGCGGGGCTAACTAGCTCAGAACCATCCCGTAGCTACCCTCCAGCAGAACCCAAGCAGCCGGGACCTCAGGCCGGCTGGGTGACGGTACGCAGGAAGCATAGAACTCAGCCTGTGGGCCACCACCAACCCGTCCACGTTTCTAAAAGATTTTCCCCGCTCAGTGACGCACCCACTGACAAGCCGACTCTGATCATTGGCAGCTCCATAGTCAGAAACGTGGCATTAGAGACTCCAGCAACCATAGTTAAATGTTTACCTGGGGCCAGAGCGGGCGACATTAAATCTTATCTGAAACTGCTGACTAAGGATATGCGTAAATACAGTAAGATTGTTATCCACGCTGGCGGTAACGACACCCGGTTACGCCAATCGGAGGTCAGTAAAATTAATGTTGCTTCGGTGTGCAAGTTTGCCAAAACAATGTCGGACTTCGTAATTTTCTCTGGCCCCCTGCCTGATCGGACCAGTGACGTCATGTTTAGCCGCACGCTGTCCTTCAACCGCTGGCTGTCTAGGTGGTGTCCTGAAAACAACGTGGGCTACATTGATAATTGGAAAACTTTTTGGGGAAAACCTGGTCTGATGCGGGGAGACGGCATCCATCCCTCTTTCGATGGAGCAGCTCTTCTTTCTAGGAACATGGCCAGTTTTATTAGTCCTCCATGACTACCCAGGGTCCAGACCAGGAAGCAGAGTCGTAATTTAACCCACCCCTCTGCAGCTTCTGTACTGTTACCCACCCACTACCCCATAGAGACAGTGTCCTGCCCATGGCCAAAATCACACAGATTGAATATCAGGCTTAATAAAGCAAATCATGGAAATCTCATAAATATTAGAACAAATTCAACCGAGCAGAAAACTAGAAAAATTAAATGTGGGTTGTTGAACATTAGATCCATTTTTTCTAAGACTTTGTTAGTTAATGACTTGATTTGTGATAATCAGATCTCTTTGCTCTCTCTCACAGAATCCTGGCTGCAGCAAGAGGACTATGTTAGCTTAAACGAGTTGACTCCTTCAAATTATTTAAATCATCATATTGCTCGAAGTACAGGGCGAGGAGGAGGGGTAGCAACCAGTTTTCATTCGGACTTATTAATCAGTCCCTTACCAATTAATAGCTACAGTTCGTTCGAACATCTTATTCTTAGTTTTCCTAATCCAGATTGCAAAACTGTAAAACCACTCTTGTTTGTAGTTTTATATCGTCCACCAGGCCCTTACTCTGAGTTTTTGGATCAGATCTCTGATTTTTTATCTGATTTGGTGCTACATACTGATAAGGTCATTGTAGTGGGGTGTAACAGACGCTGTCTATTTTGGTGGCCACAAGGTGGCCTCATCGCTACATCTTGCTCTCCTGGCTCTAACGGAGCCAGGTGCAGCTCATTTCAATCAGTGCGCTCCCTGTTAAAAGGCAGCTCCTTCTGACATTCGAGGAGGGAAGCTTAGAAGAGGCCTGGTGTTAGAGCGAGTGTTCCTCTTTTTCCTTCCTAGAAAACCTGACGTTAAAGTCTCGTTTGATACCTATGTGGTTAGATTATCCTTCCTCGAAATATCAAGCTTGGTTGTGTTTCACTAGCATACTCGTAAAAGAGTTCAGCTCACCCTTTTGGTGGAGTTTTTGGTGTTCCTCCAAATTCCTTCCTTTTACCCGGTTTAGTCCCGGCGCTTTGTGTTTAGTTGTTTATTGTTATTTACCCACGTGTTGGATGACCTCTTTGTTTATTAATCTTAGTGTTGTTTGCCCAGTGTAACCGGGTCACCTTAGTTCCCGGAAGTAATTCTGGTTGTACGTGTCATGCCGCTGACACAGGAGAGGCCAGGTGTGTAGTTAGAGGGCTGCTATAATTAGGGCAGCTGGGGTCTAGCCGCAAAAGTCGAAAGCCTCGCTTTGGGTGCAGACGTGGGTGTAGCTAAGTGGTGAGTGATCTGGCTTTGCTTTAGTTTAAAGGTTTTTTCCTTAATCGGTTTCTCTTTATGAAATGTGAGCAGGACTGAGGGGTGAACAACCGGGAATTTACATTGGCAAGCGGTCGGCCGATGAGGTACTGGTTTACAACATTCATAGCATTTTTTGTGCTTCGTTAGAATAGGACTAACAATGCGTGTTTTGTTCACAGATCTTAGCCTGCTACTGTTTTTCCAGTTCTTTTTATTAAACCTTTTCCAGCTCTTTTATTAAACCCTTTTTCCGGTTCTATTTTATCAATAGTCGTCTTCTCTAGAGGGGAAAGGAAGGAACACTTTTATGAGACTGGTGGTTAACATTGAGGACAGTGCTGTCTCTGGGAGGGTGTCACGACGTGCTGCGGAGTGGAGCGGAGATAAGGCGAGGATCCAGACCGGGGAGGAAGCAGGCAGACAGGTAGAAAAAAACTTCACAGGTTTATTAGGACGCACGCTGACAATGAAACAATGACTCCACACAGGACACAAAACAGACAGGGTTTAAATACAGGAGGACCGGGAGCTAAGGTGATTGGGAAACAAGAGGCAGGTGGGGGTAATTAACGAGACAGAGCTGAACTAAACAGGGAGACAGGACAGGGTGTGACAGTACCCCCCCCCCCCCCCCCCCCCAAAGGGCGGATCCCAGACACCCACAGGAACAAGGAGCAGGGCGGGAGGAGGGGGACCCGGAGGGAGGGCCCAGAGGAACCGAGGGACCGATGGAGAGGCGGCAGGGAACAGCAGAGTCCGGGGGCCTGCGGCAAATGAGGAGGCGACGGGCGCTTGGAGGCCGGCGCCTGCGGCAGAAGAGGAGGCGACGGGCCCATGGAGGCCGGTGCCTGCGGCAGATGAGGAGGCGACGGGCCCCTGGAGGCCGGCGCCTGCGGCAGAAGAGGAGGCGACGGGCCCTTGGAGGCTGGCGCCTGCGGCAGAAGAGGAGGCGATGGGCCCTTGGAGGCCGGCGCCAGCGGCAGAGGAGGAGACGAGGACGGACCCTTGAGGGTCTGCGTCCACGATAGAGGAGCTCTGCAGGCTGGGCCGGTGACAAAGTCTCTGCAGGCTGGGCCGGTGACAAAGTCTCTGCAGGCTGGGCCGGAGCGGCCCTCAAAACCACCATCGGAACCGGAAACCGTGGAGACGCCCGGCTGGACGGAGTGTCGACCTCTTGAGTGCAGAGAGCATCCCCAGATGAGGCGACTTCAGACGAGGCGACATCGTCAGACAAGGCGACTTCAGACGAGGCGACGTCGTCAGACGAGCCGACTTCAGACGAGGCAACGTCATCAGACGAGCCGACTTCAGAGACGGCGACGTCATCAGACGAGCCGACTTCAGAGGCGACGACGTCATCAGACGAGCCGACTTCAGAAGAGGAGGCGATGTCATCAGAGGAGGAGGCCACGTCATCAGACGGGCCGAATTCGGAGGAGGAGGCCACATCAGACGAGCCGACTTCAGAGGCGACGTCATCAGACGAGCCGACTTCAGAGGCGACGTCATCAGACGAGCCGACTTCAGAGGAGGAGGCAACGTCATCAGACGAGCCGACTTCAGAGGAGGAGGCGACGTCATCAGAGGAGCCGACTTCAGAGGAGGAGGCGACGTCATCAGAGGAGGAGGCCACGTCATCAGACGAGCCGACTTCAGAGGAGGAGGCGACGTCATCAGAGGAGGAGGCCACGTCATCAGAGGAGGAGGCCACGTCATCAGACAGGCCGACTTCGGAGGACACGCCTTCGGACACGTCGACTTCAGAGGAGGCGCCTTCGGACACGTCGACTTCAGAACAGGCGCCTTCGGACACGTCGACTTCAGAACAGGAACGGGTGTCGACTTCAGAACAGGAACGGGCGTCGACTTCCCTTGACTTCTTGTCCGAGGGCGTCGGCTTCGGGTCCGGGGGCGTCGACTTCTGGTCCTTCGGTTTTCGGACGGTCGACCTCTGGACCGGAACCGGAACCGTCTACTTCGGGCCCGGAGGAGTCAGCTTCTGGTCCCTCGACTTCTGAACCGCCGAGTTTTGGTCCGGATCCGGTACCGTCTGCTTTTGGGTCGGTAGCAGGGCCGCTGCTAGGAGAGCTTGGAGCGATGAGGAGAGGCGGGAGGTCAGCTTGTCCAACTCTAGCTCCCTGACGCTGAGCGCCCAATGGAGCTGGGCCAGCTCAGTCCGCTGACCAGCGAGATCTGCTGGGTGAATCCCGCGCTCGCTCCTCTGGCCCAGAGACGAGGAGGATAGAGCATCCAGGTGAGACTCCTGGCGGCTGAGGAGCTCGCGGAACCGGTCGAGCTCCGCCTGTTGTTCTATCAGCCGGGCTGCGATTGCTGCTCCTTCCTCTGCAACCGACGGAGGCTCCGGTTCGGCAGGAGACGGGACTGGTGGTCTGGCCGGGGGCGTGTCCGAACTGCCACGCCGGGCACGGCCAGCGGCGGGCTCGAAGCTCCGTCCAGAAGCGCAGGGCTGCGGTGGCTTCCGGCGTCTCTCCCCACGCCGTGGACCGACTCCGGGGGTACAGATCGCCAGCCTCGTGCCCCCATAGCTGGAGCGATCTGGCAGCGGCTCCCAGTCCAAACATGCCTCCGGTTCCGGGAGGACAGGGAGGAACGCCGCGGCCGAAGGTCGGCGATGCCGGCGGCGGCAGCGAGGCGGAGCTGGGCCTGGAGACGGAGAAGCCGGCTGGTGGGTCGGGGTAAGCCACTGGAGCAGATTCTCCCAAGGCAGGATCTCCCGGCTGGATCCATCAACGGGTTCGGGTGGAGTCATTCTGTCACGACGTACTGCGGAGTGGAGCGGAGATAAGGCGAGGATCCAGACCGGGGAGGAAGCAGGCAGGCAGACAGGTAGAATTAACTTCACAGGTTTATTAGGACGCACGCTGACAATGAAACAATGACTCCACACAGGACACAAAACAGACAGGTATGGCGTCAGAGGCGTGCCACAACACGTGCACGCGGATTGGGTCCACATCGCGCGTGTGAACGGGACTCGTGAGTGAAAATATACATAGCGAGAGGTCATTTGTGCACTGAGAGGGAGCAAACTGTGTCTGTGAGCGCACAAGGATGTGCACAAGTGACAAACCTGAGTGCGCGCGTTGCCAACGAGCACACGGCAGAGGAAAACGTGCGCGCGCGGCAGCCTCTCTGCGCGCTCGGCAGCCTCTCTGCGTGCTCGGTTTCTGACTCTGCTCGCTCGGCTGTAAGGGGTTTTGGCACTCTGGAGGCGTGGCCTGTGGCAGATCTTCTCTGTCCTCTGATTGGTTAGTTTACCCCGCACTTTACCCTCTACCTATCTATATAAAGAAATCTGATATTCAGTAGTTGTTGTCATAGCTCAGCTGGTAGAGCTGGTGACTCTCCCCCCAGAGGATCCAGGTTCGAGTATGGGCAAGGCAAATAGAGTAGATGTTGTGTAATTTTTTCCTAATTCCTGTGATATTATTTTACAGTTGTGACCGTTCAACTGTCATTAAACGTCCGAATGTTTGCTGGGCAGTGTTTTAAAAAGTGCACATAAGCTAGATGATTTTAACCATATAAAATTAATATTTTTTGTGATACTGGAAAAATACATACTGAAATAAAACTACTGATTGAAAACTTTATGACTGTGGTTGTATAATATATGACTCACTAATACACTGCAAAGGCCCTTAGAGTGGGGCTTCCAGAGAGAAAGAGAGAGAATTTGTATTCTGTCAAAGTAGTAATATTACTTCAGCCACTCTTGAGAGGAGACTCCAGGTAAAAATAGACTTGTGGGTGTAGGTATGTTCAAGTTTAAAAAGTTCTTGCTTCATTAATGTATTGTTTATTTTTTTCAGCATTTAATTGACAAATTATCCTTTCAAATAATTAATTGATGAGTTACATAATTGTCCATTTAGAATTGTTGAATGGACTGAGTCAAGTTTGGTGCACTTTATATATTTCAAAACATGTTTTTTTATTTATTTTAATGATTCATATAAATAATTTAAATGTTAATTTAATGAAA
This sequence comes from Nothobranchius furzeri, assembly GCF_043380555.1. Taxonomy (NCBI): domain Eukaryota; kingdom Metazoa; phylum Chordata; class Actinopteri; order Cyprinodontiformes; family Nothobranchiidae; genus Nothobranchius; species Nothobranchius furzeri. The sequence goes on along the minus strand of NC_091744.1, from coordinate 12,641,511 downwards.
TATTTCTATTTTTTCATTACCTCACCCTTGTTTTGACAAAAACGGGACCTTGCTGGATAATATCATGGAGAAACTATTTGTTCACAGTACTTGGCTCAGTGAGGATCTGTATACCAAAGGAGGAGATACTCAGAAATCTGTCTGCAGATTGTTACAACCATGGACGTCACTAGGATTGAGAAATAGGGGGGGCTTAGCCCCAGGAGCTTGACCTTGAACATTTTTTTCACACCCTGCAAAAACTTTGTCAATTAATTCATTATCTGAAGAACATTTAACAAAACCTATTATTTCATCACTTTCTTTTCCTTTCCTACCTTTGTGCATTTTCTCTCTTCTTTTTATAAATAATAACGCTTAATCAGTTCATTGGTCGGGTCTATGTTGAAGAAAGATTTTATATAAGTCCATTAAAAATTAGATATGTTATATTTCCAAATAAAGCTATTCATTTCAGTTTACTGCACTTAACATGGGGAAATGTTGCAGTCATTTGTTTAATTACAACTTGCTTAGTTATAAATGTTACTGAAATTTGACAAAGAACAAATGAATAATTGTCAAACTTGTATTCTGCCAAATGAGTGTGCAGTTGACAGTTTTAACATATGAATAACACTGATATGATATGGAATAAAGGAGTATGTAATTAACAATTACAAGACAAAATAACAATATATATATAAATTAGGGCTGGGACTTGATTAAAATTTTTAATCTAATTAATTAGAGGCTTTGTAATTTATTAATCTAAATTAATCGCATTGTAATCGTTCAGGAAAATGTGCTCTCAAAGCAAAACTTAATTAAAATTATGAGACAGAGAATTAAACATTAGACATAGTTACAGTTGTGGTCAGAAGTTTACATACACTTGTAAAAAATATAATATAATGGCTCTACTGAGTGTCCCGTTATTTCTAAAACTCTGATTTTTCTCTGATAGAGTGATTGGAACAGATACTTCTTTGTCACAAAAAACATTCATGAAGTTTGGTTCTTTAATGTCTTTATTATGGGTTAACATAGTCACTCATAATCACTCACAAGAAGTTAAGAGGCCATGCTATGAAGCTCAGTTCACTGACACGTTTCTAAGTCACCAAAATTGCTAGTTCATGTTGCTGTATGTATATTTGTGACCCAGCAAATGTGATCACTTTTCTCTGTTAACCCATAATAAAGCACAAAGAACCAAACTTCATGAATGTTTTTTGTGACAAAGAAGTATCTGTTCCAATCACTCTATCAGAGAAAAATCAGAGTTTTAGAAATAACGGGACACTCAGTAGAGCCATTATATTATATTTTTTACTAGTGTATGTAAACTTCTGACCACAACTGTATTACTGTAAAACTAAAGATTTTAATAAAAAAATGCATTTTAATTAATCAAATGTCACTGTGTGATTTGAAACAAGACCCAAATCAACTAAAATTTATTATTACAAATAGAAAATGCCTGCAAAGGGTTCCTGAGCCTTTAAATAGTCTGTCTAGTTGAATGACTGAAATAAATTTGACTTTGCACCAGATTCTAATTTTTCCAGTTTCACTTGTTTGTATAATTGGGAGTTTTTATTAGCATTTCTGCTCATAATGTAGTAAAAACACACATATAAATAATAATCCTTCAAAATGACAGTAGAACAGGCACAAATATGATCTAGGACTTAAATGTACTAACTTTTAACACCAGAGCAGGCATGGCATATTCTGAGAATGGTCAGGAACACTAACTGGTTCCAGTTGGATGACTGGAGGATGATGGGAAGATAAAAGATCATGGCGAGGAAATAATGATCTGACGAACAGGTGAGCGGACCTTCCTTACATGGGAAGTCCTGCTGTCTCAGGGATGCTGCAGACCCGCAGATTCACGCCTGCAGCAGCGAATCTGGTGTGATCTCCAGCCTGATCACAACTTCCTCGTTCCTCGCTGCCCCTGATGCACGTAAGCATCCGCCCCTTAGCTGATGACAGCTTCAACACACCTGCTGCTTAATGATAGTAATGCATGTGATGTTTAGACAGAGACTCGTCTCAGAAACGTATGACTCCCCGACAGAATTGTTTAGAAAATCATCAGAAAAGTTTCAGAGTGTTTCTGTTTTAACTTAAACTTCTGTTTTCAACTTTAAGACACGTTGTTTGTGATTGTTTACAGAGCAGTGAAAACACGGAGCGTTCTCCCAGCGGCAGCCAGGTGCCTCTCGTTTGTCTGACTACTTTCATAAACTACTGTTAGGGCACAGAATTATTCTGTCTGGTGCTTTCAGCGCTGCACAGATGTTACGTAAATGTTAAAAATATAGCTTACCGCAACTTTTGTAAAGTTTCTTGTGCCACCGGACAGCTGCAGCAGTAACGATTTCTGAAAAATGTCCGTGACACGGACTCCGTTGTTGTCTGGAAGTTTTTTTTTTCAAGTTAAGAAAAGAGGCGGACGGGTTTCCTAAATCCTGCATCAGTCCAAGCAAGGCAACTTCTTTCCGTTTTTATTCCGTTAGTAGCCATTAGCACTGTGCATTGTTGTGTGCGTCAGTGATATTCAGTCTACGAGGAAGTCGTGCAGTGACAAAGGTTCCGCCGTGCTCGAAATGCAAGCTGCGATTAAATGCGTGGATTTTTTTTAACGTGTCGTTTTTTTATAATTAATCATAATTAACGCGTTAAAGTCCCAGCCCTAAAAAAACTCAAAATGATAGGGGGGGCTTGTGATTATTTTAGGGGGGCTGAAGCCCCCCTAAAACGGACCTAACGACGTCAGCGGTTACAACCCAGACTGGAAGTGGTGGGCTGTAATAAGAAAGGAGACCAAACAGAGGAGTGGGGGGTTCAACAACTGATTTATTTAACCAAAGTAAGGATTTACTAAAGCAAGTTAGTGAACAGAAAATGGCCATCTCAAGGTTTTACTCGGATGTCCCTCAGCAGGGTGCAGCACTGTTGAAGGTCATCTGAATGAAAGCTTGATATGCAGCTTCTTTATGAAAGTGTGTAAATATACAGTGTGGTTGCCGTACATATGTTGAGGTTCTCAGACATCAGGCGTCTTTGCCCAGGCCTTCACTAGTGGGCTATTTTAAAAGTTGGTAAGGAGAAAAACCACAGCATATAGCTGATTGTTTACAAATGCAAGGAGGGGAATAACAATCAAAAAGCTTGTGTTCTTGGACCAGATGAATGGAGTGCTCCACATGCACTCTCAGACATGTTATGGCTTCTGTTTCTATAACTTCACATGCAGACATTTGAGTTTTGCCAGAAAGGAAAGGACTAACCTGGGAATCTGGTGTGTTGAAAATGCTACAACTAGAGATGGTCATCATGGTAGACAGGGGTTTCTTCATTGATGACATTGTGCCCTGCAAAGTGTACAGGCCAGCTTTCCTTTCTGGCAAACCTCAAATGTCTGCATGTGAAGTTATAGAAACAGAGCCATAACATGTCTGAGAGTGCATGTGGAGCGCTCCATTCATCTAGAACAGCTGAAAAAGAGATATTATGGGTGGTGTGTGTCAGCCTTCAGAAAGATGCTGATCAACTAGCTGAACAGGCAGAAAATAAACCGAGCACGCTCATGGCTCAAATGATAACAAAATAATACTCTAAGGAAGAGATACAGGGACAAATGCAGTGAACTGACAGATGTTGAGTCAGAGCTGGAATCAAAAACTAGTGAGCTAAGGCACATGCATTAATCCTGTTGTGTGTGAAAAAAATGCTGTAGCATGTTCAATAACATGTAACTTTCCATGCAACTATGTATTTGCTATGTTCCAGGCATACATTTTTTTGTTGTTTATCTCAGGGTACATTATAATACATTGAATTCTCAGAGGATTTTTTATGTACATATATATCCGTGGATTCTCATGTGTGTTTCTTTATGGCATTAAAATGGTTAAAAATGGCATTAAAATGGCATTAAAAAGCATTAAATTTGTTTTGCTGATTTCTGCAGAAACCCTGGATAAAGAAAGTCACTCATCCTGCCGGAAAGATTACACACGAGTGTAAGGTGTATGGAGCTTTCAGTGAACTATTTTGAGTTGGTGAAAAAAAAATCATGAATGAAAGAATTTGGAAAATCAACAGTTCATAATTGTTTTTAAGAATAAAAACAACAGGTTTTTTTCAGTCATTCTTGTGAAATTGATATTACTAATATTATTTGAAACACATGATCAAAATACAGTTCAACCCCAATAAAAAACATAAGAGATGTTTGATGCTTTTGGTGCTAAACTTTGGATCCATGACAGGTGGTCACTAGACTTTTAAAACCAGTCTAGAGCAGTTTCCGTTTTTATCTGCATGGCACAGCATGATGGTTGTTTCTGTCCTCCAGGTAAAGGCACAGTTGAAAGGAACACAAGGAAATCATGGATGGATTGGATGATTTTACAGTATCGATTCTAAATGGTATGTCAACCTTGTGTTTCAAAATATATTCATCTGTGTAAACTGCTGAGTAACTGGATTGTTTATGCTCACAGTTGTTTAATTTAACTATGTTCTGTAATCCTTATTCACATAGATTCTGAGATTGGAGATTCTCCTATGTTTTTTAAATGTTTGTTATGTTTTTTTAGCTGACAAGGATAGTCGAGTAACGCAGGCCAGGCATTACAAGACTCTGCAGGCAATGTATAAGAAGCCAAAGCCCAACCAAGACGCTGTCCGGCAAATCCTTGACCTTGAGTTTCAATCAAGACGAGCCTTCATTGACAGTGATGTTCTGAAAGAAGAGGAAAGAGCCGGAAAGATTCTCGAGGCATACCCATGTTTCAAGGAGCTTCACAATGTAAGTGGCTTATTTTTTATTGTTTCTTCCCCATAAAGCAAGCATATATTTTTTTGTTTCTTTCACTATAGGTGATGGACGAGCTGAGGCGCATCCTGGATAAAGGCAACTGCACATTCCTGACAGAATTAAAGAAGCGATGGGATGACTTCTGCTCCACGGTTCAGTTTTACGGTGTTTGGAAGAAGGTGTTGAAGCCACCCATGAACCTGGATGAAGGTTAGTCATTGTGCTGTCATCCACACACCATGTAACTGTTGCTACAGATATAAGTATGATTATCGTTATGTATATTGTTAACACTGATGAAACTGGAATAATTGTACCATATTGGTTAGAATGTCAGATGACCCCTCTTTAATAAAGTATATAGTTAAATATTTCTTAAGCTGAGGAGACCAAACTTTCTCAGAGAAAAAGATGATAGCTGGGGTGCACTGTCACATCCACTCCTGCCGGAACCAACCGGACTCCACCTCCCATCAGGCCAGGAGTCGAACCTACTGCTCCCGTCAGAAGCCAAATTTCCCGCTCCTCTCGGAAGCACACACCTGGAGCAGCTGGCTTTTTCCTGCCTCCCGCTCCAACTCCAGCCGTGGGGTAATTCACCGTCTGTGACAGCATGACTGAGCCCTGTCACGGATGGTGACTTACCCCACGGCTGGAGTCGATGGAGCGGGAGGCAGGAAGAAGCTGGCTGCTCCAGGTGTGTGTGGAGTGTGCTCCAGAGAGGAGCAGGAGGTTCGGCTCCGGATCGGAGCAAGGAGTTTAGAGTCTGTTAAGGTAAAAGAGGCTCTAGTCTTGAGCTTGAAGAACCCTCGATGACTGACGGCATCTGGAAGAATGCTTCCGGCTTTTATGAGTGGCGTAGGGAACGTTGGCGAGTGCCGGAGGCACGAGGCCTGATAGGAGGTGGAGTCCGGTTGGTTCTGCTGGGAGTGGATCCGGCAAGAGTGGATGTGACAGTGCACTGTGTGTCCTTGAACATTGATAAGTTCGAGGGGCAACAAGGACAAGAAGCTTGACCTTTCTGTACATTACATCAACTACATTTAAAATTAAACACAACAAACCATAAAAATAGTCTACAGTGTTTAAATTTATTTATAATTTTATTTATATTGCTCTTTGTGACTGCTAGGATTCTGGGGCCTCATTCACCAAAACTTTGTAGAAATATTCCTAAATTTGTTCCTATGAAAGAAATTTAGATTGTTCGTACAAACAGTCAAAATCCTGATTTATGAAACATGCGGTGGCCTCTCGTACGCACGTTCCTCTATACTCGTCTGATTAAAAATCACACATGCATACCCAGGTGCTCATGTCTGTTCAGTCATTTATATACAGAAACACCCTCAATTAACCATATTTGGTCACGCTACGTCCTCAGCACATTAAGGGATTCCTGTGTTCTACCCAGAAAAAAGAAAACTTGCGAGATCGAGACACTGGCTGCCAAAGTGCAAAAGAACCAAGCTAGTTGCAGAGGTTATGAACACAGTCGGGACAGAGGAGAGGTTCCTGTCGGGAATAAATTAAAAATAGAATTGAATAGCTCGTAGAGTAACGAGTTGTTATTTACATTTAAGAAGTCGATCTGCCTGGTGTTTGTTTTATTTGGAAATGTCTGAGAGTGCAGCCTCTTCTGAGCTGTCATTCAGTCTGGTTACCTTGAAGCGTGTGATTGGGGAGCAGAGGAGGTTCTGGAGGGTTCTAGTTGTAAAATAGAATATGGACTGGATTCGGATTTGTGCGGTTCATCTGTCGCTCCACAATGGATCCCAAATCACAGCATAGCTCCAGATGGATCTCCTGCCAGTGCATTCAAGGACACGAGAGCATGCTCAAATCCTTAATAATAACATAGAAACAATCTTTTATTTAATTCAGGCAGTAAGCAAGTGCCGACTGGCTTGAGATCCAGTCAGCTGCGGAGTCGATGCTCTTGTGATTGACTCTTGAATGTCTAGACCTATAATATAAGATGAACAATTTTTGTCAAATGAGTGTACAAAATAATGCTTTCTGGTATTTAGAAAAATACAGGACTGTTAATGGTGGCACGGGATTATTTGTGAACTCAAGATGAAGCTGTCAATCAGATTTAGGCAGAGTAATGTTGAACTAAAAGTTGATTTACTGTGTTCCAGTGAAACACAACATAGCCCTGTTCAGGGCACTCCCCATGCTCTTCCCATCACCAGCTGTACCCCCCAAGAAGCTGGGACATGCCAGTGAGGCATTAATTCATGTCCTTCAGGTTAGTTTTCTCATATCTGTTGAATGTCTGCAAGTGGTTTTATTTTGTACATGCAGGGTTTTTCCTGACTCAAATTGAGGCAGAGGTGGTACCATCCTGACCATGCCCCACCACATACTCTGTGCATTCAACTGCCTCAATTTTTTAAAAGCCAAATATGTTATCGTTAAGTGTTTGAATCTAAGCTTCTGTGGATTAATTGAATATTTCATTTGACAACGTTTCAAGTGAAACAAAACTGGTTTGCTGCTAAAAAATATGAAATAAAACATCAAAATGATCAGGCTGAAATAACAGACTCTTATTATGAAAGGCTCAATAATATGCATTAGATTAGTGTTTATTTCCTTTTTACCATCTGATATTTATAGTTAAAATATTTTTATATATTTGACCCACATTTCAGTAACGTTTTAGGTTTGTATTAATAACACTCATCTTAGTCTAAATGACACATAAATATATGCAGTAAAATATAATGTATTTCATTAACATGCATTTGTATTGGAAATGGTAACAACATTTAATTTCTGCTGCTAACAATGCAATGATGGCATGTCTATTATGTACGGGTTGGCAATAATACAGTTTAAATTATGTTCACTACCAGTAGCGGTTTTAGGCACGGGCAGACAGGGCAGTTGCCCGGGGCGGCATTTTTTCATGACACAAAAGGGGCGCACAAGCGCTGAGTAAAAAAATAAAAAAGAAAGAAATCTGCGCCGCACCGAGGTTTTCTACTCATCTGTCATATCACAGTGTCTGGCTGGGAAACAGCAAGTTGGCGCCCCCTGCTGCTGCAGGCGCTCCTGCTGACTGAGAACGTTCACGTGCACCGTGTGTGTGTATGAAGAAGAGGAAGGGGAGGGGTGCGGCGGGGGAATTCACCTCTGGGTGGGTCCAAATCAAATGAGTGGGTAGGGGCTGAATCAACTGTGTTAACATGGCTAAAGTCAATCACATCTTGATGTTCTTCCAGTTAACGCACATTTCAGTCATAATATCATAAACACAGGCCTATCATTCTTTCAGGTTTTTCTGAATTGTCTGAAATGACCAAATAAAAAAAGGAAAAACAAAACGATTTTGTGGTCACCCCCCCATCAAGGTCTAATTGTTTAGTCCTGACTAAAGGAAACTTATTGAGTCAGGAGCCAAACAGAAGAGATGAACATAAAAAGGCTAAAACCACCAGGTGCCCCATTCAGGAATAATAAAGAAAAAAGAGGAGAAAGATAAAGGTATGTACGCTCTCATGATGCATGTTTTACATTTTTAACCAGTTAACTGGGATTTTAACGGTTAAATTCGGTCAACTAATTGCTAACAGAGCTAATAGGGCTGAAATATTGAAACGAATATTCAAATGGTTCAAAAAAATTCCTTCAATAATTTTTTACTGATTCAAACTAGGATTTGTTAAATGCTCGCTGCAGCCTGTGGCCTGCCTGAACAACAACAAACACATGTTGATCATGTTTACATAATAATAAATAAAACAACTCTACAAGCAGAAGAAAACTCCCCAGTCACCACTAACTCTCCTGTTTATTTATTGCAGATGGCTGCACTGATTATTTTTTACATGATTTGTTCTGTAAAAGTTGGCATTTTTGGTAGTCTACAGGTTTATGTCAGTTTAAATTACAATTTCAGAGGCAATTCTAAAATATTATGGATCATGATAAAGATCTATTGGAGATCTATCCTAGTCACTGTGGCTCAAGCTGAGGAGCTTTTCAAAACTTGATCAAGTCATACCTGAGGTCACCTATGTTTCAGGGGCGGCTCACTAACCTGGCTCTGATTAGTATCAATCACTCAGTAGGGGAGCAGATTTCATGTGATGACATTATTGATGACGTTGCATCAAGGTTAGGTTTTAATTTTAGTTTGTGTTTTCTGTTCTAAGTGCAATGCTGTAGTGATTATCTTTAGTTTGTTATGTGTGAAATATTTTTGCTATTTAGAATATTTATTATATATTATGTTCATATATTCTTAATTTTTAGTTATTGTTTTTTTTTTACATTCTGACAGCTTCATAGCAAGTCACCCCCTACCAGATTCTTACTCAACTCCCACTTCCTGTTTGAAAAATGCAACAAATGCTGTATAGCAGACCGAGAGGGTGGAGCCACTAACAAATACACACACTCACGACATTGTAACATCATAATGTACCATCTAACATCATAGTGTGCCTCTTAGCCAATAGCGACGGCAGATTTAAATTCAAATGCAGTGCTGAGTTTTTACCTGACGACGGTGCAACACTGACAGTTTTAGGCAGAACATTTAAGATGCACTAAAGTGCCGAATTATTGACTACACATGTCTGCAGCACGATCAGACACTCATTTATATAGTTTATCAGGAAAAAAATGTTGATTTGGAGTGACTTGCTCTTTAATGTAAATATGTGCAACTTAGAAAAATGAGTGTTCAATAGTAGTTCTAACAAAACATGCCTGTTTGTAGAAAACATGCGTGTGTGCGTGCAGGTGGGGGGGGGGGGGGGGGCGCTCAAAGGGGGCCTCGCCCAGGGAGTAATTCCATGTAGAACCGCCACTGTTCACTACAACGGCTTGCTGTACTTCCTGCTCCTGTGTGTGGAGCAGACTTGTAGCAGTAATGTGACTCGTATCTGCAGCGGTTCTGATCCGTAGTGCTGCAGGATGCAGAATAAACAGGATGGTGGGGACTTTTCATCTCTCTCTCTCTCTCTCTCTCTCTCTCTCTCTCTCTCTCTCTCTCTCTCTCTCTCTCTCTCTCTCTCTCTCTCTCTCTCTCGAGGACTTTTCATCTTTCTCTCTCTCTCTCTCTCTCTCTCTCTCTCTCTCGAGGATTTTTCATCTCTCTCTCTCTCTCTCTCTCTTGGGGACTTTTCATCTTTCTCTCTCTCTCTCTCTCTCTTGGGGACTTTTCATCTTTCTCTCTCTCTCTCTCTCTCTCATAATGTAATGTAATTAAAATTAGTATTAGACAGAGTCTCTAAGTAATTAAAATTAAATGGTCAGTCATGTGGGGACAGCAATTGTGTCTCAAGTAGTTGGACTGCACCAGTAACATTTCAGATTCTCTGTTCTACCATGAAGAAATAATTTGTCCTTTTTCTTTAGCCAACAGAAGATCCAGCCATGTACCTCCAGAAGAGATCCCTCTTGGGCCCGGTTTTGCTGTTTGATGGGTCATCCTGTCTTGTGGCACTGGAAACCACTCCCATCACCACATTTGCAAAAGAAGACCTCGGTCAAGGTTTGCTGTATCTAATGGCATACTGCTACACCCTGCATCTCACTTATCCAAAGTGTGTGGCAACCCTTCTGTCTGTCATTCAGACTGAAGTTTTAAAGGACAATATCCATGAGCAAGACACCACAGGCTCATACAAAAAAGCCATGGCAGAGTGGAAAAGTTTTTGTTAGAAGTAGCACTGTCCAAGCTAGACTGTCATGTTTGTTCAGAAAAGTTCTTACCCAACATTTAGAGGTTGTGATGTAGACATTTACAACTACATTCTTAATTTTTTTTTTGTTAGATTCTTCCTGACACTGTATACGTTACCAAAAAAAAATCTGTGTCTAAAATGTTCATCTTAAAACAAAGTTTTAGTATATGAAATGTTGAGGTTCTTCATGTGTTAGAGGAATACAAAACAATACGCTTAAAATTAAGATTTGTTAAGAAAGTCGTTGATCTGTGCGATGTTTGGAAAAATTTTTGACATTTGAAAAGAAATTTCAAATAAAGGTTGTTTATTACACCCTGTGCCTAATTTCTTTTATTATAAATTCTTTGTCTTGATTTAAAACAAAACCTATTAATGATTCTTGATTGCAGAAGATTAATCTTGTACAGTTGCTTGTTCCAAGATTGTTCATCTCAACATGAGAGGGATAAAAAACTGAAAAAAGCACCAACAGGCTAGTTTTGAGTTAATTTTATTTAATTTTGCACTTGAAATTAGTGTTTCACTACTTGTATTAAGAAATCTGTCACTTGTCTAAAGTGTAGATATTTTTTCTTATTTCAAGAAGTCTTACCAAGTGCAATTATCTTGCTGCACTGGCAGATTATTTCACTTAATTTAAGGTCATTTAGACTAAATTCAACTATTTTTTAGCTTATTTTAAGAAACCTTCAACTTGCGTTTTGGATCCAATCCCAACCAAATTATTTAAAGAAGCATTTCCTTTGGTTACTGCCCCCATTCTACATATAATAAATCTATCCTTAGTAAATGGATATGTACCACAAGATTTTAAGGTTGCTGTAATCAAACCTTCACTTAAGAAGCCTTCTCTGGATCCAGATGACCCAATGAATTATAGATCAATATCTAACCTTCCATTTTTATCCATAGTCCTGGACAAAATAGTGGCCATCCAAGTATGTGAGCATTTAAACACTAATGCTCTGTTTGAGGAATTTCAGTCTGGTTTTAGAGAGTATCACAGCACTGAAACTGCATTAGTGAGAGTTACAAATGATATTCTCATGGCCTCGGATAAGAATCTTGTATCTGTTCTAGTCTTGTTAGATCTCAGTGCTACCTTTGACACAGTTGATCACAATGTTCTTTTAGAAAGACTTGAACATGTTGTAGGGATCAAAGGAACAGCGCTAGGCTGGTTTAAATCCTACCTGTCTGACAGATTTCATTTTGTAAATGTACATGACAAATCGTCTTCATACTCCAGGGTTACTTGTGGAGTACCACAGGGTTCAGTGCTTGGACCAATTCTTTTTACTATATATATGCTCCCAATTGGTAAAATCATTAGACAGCATGGGATAAACGTCCACTGTTATGCTGACGATACTCAGTTATATTTATCCATTAACCCTGATGAACCTAATCGGTTGGGTAGATTACAGGCTTGTCTTGAGGACATAAAAAATTGGATGACTCTAAACTTTTTGCTTTTAAATCAAGACAAGACGGAAGTTCTCATCTTTGGACCATAAATCCAGAAAAGGGAATTGCTTAGCCAATCACCTGACCTGAATGGCATTACATTAATCTCCGAGAACAAAGTAAGGAACCTTGGTGTTATCTTTGACCATGACATTCAAATCCCAGGTTAAACAGGTTTGTAGGATTTCCTTTTTCCATGCACCTTCGGAATATTGCTAAGATTAGAAGCATCCTTTCCAGGAGTGATGCTGAAAAACTAGTTCATGCATTTATTACATCAAGACTGGATTACTGTAATTCATTACTCTCAGGAAGTCCACAGAATGTAGTTAAAAGTCTTCAGCTTGTCCAAAATGCTGCAGCTAGAGTTCTGATGAGAATTAAAAAGAGAGATTATATCTCTCCTGTCTTAGCTTCCCTACACTGGCTACCTGTTAAATTCAGAATAGATTTTAAGATCCTTCTTCTCACATAAAAAGCTCTTAATAATCAAGCTCCATCATACATCAGTGATCTGATTGTTCCATACGTTCCTAACCGAGCATTTCGCTCTCAGACTGCAGGTCTACTGGTGGTTCCCAGAATATCTAAAATTAGGATGGGAGGCAGATCTTTTAGTTATCAGGCTCCTCTCCTGTGGAACCAGCTCCCAGCCTTAGTCCATGAGGCAGACACTTTGTCTACTTTTAAGAATAGGCTTAAAACATTTTTATTTGATAGGGCCTATGGTTAAAATCTGATGTTAGCCTAAATCTGGACAAGTGGGGGAGTAGAGGGAGGTGGAGTGTACAGTCGGTAAAGACGGCTCTCCCTTGTCCTGACTCCAACATGCCTCCATCTAAATAGGATAGATTATCATGAGTTATCTCTGTAGTTATGCTGCTATAGACTTAAGCCTGATTTATGCTTCTCCGTCTGCGTCAGTGCGGAGACACGCAACGCCATTATCTGTCCTTGCGTAGGGCTTCGGCAGGCACGCAAGTACGTACGGAGTCGAGCCCACTTTTTTAAACATCCGTCGAACGAGACGGATTACGCAAGCTTGTGATTGGTCAGGACGCAGCTGTTGTTTACAGCGCCGCCATTGCAAAGAGAGCCGAGTTTAACTAGCGGCAGACATGGAGAAGCTTGAAGAATACCTCGCGAAAAAACTCTAAAAATATGAACGTTTAAATCCCGTGACTGGAGGAGTGAAAAGATGCGCAGTAAGCGTTTTATTTGTGGACGGAAATGACAGGAAACGTGGGTTTAGAGGTGGGGAGCGCATGAAGAGGTGGGAGAATGAGAGACAAATATGTCCGTGTTAAAAGTCTCTTATATACCCAAAAACACAATATAAACACACGATCTTGGACCGATACATGACAGGATACCACAGAACAGCGCTGCACCCTCTGTTGTCCTGCCCGGCAATTGCTTTGCAACACTCTCCAGGAGACGGAGAAGCACGAGAGCAAAACGCTTCCGTCAATCCGTGCGTATCTGTCCCTTGCGGAGCTGACGGAGAAGCATAAACCAGGCTTTAGACTGCTGGAAGATACACTGACCACTTTTCACATTCTACTGCTTTCTTCCACAATCTGCTCTTTAACTGTATTATTTTCTGCAATTTCAGCTGTTAACTTTATTTTCTCTCTGTTTTTCTCCCCAGAAGAAGCTACAACAATGTTCTGCTGAGCTGTGGTGGCCTCATGGAGGGGGCTATTGTCTAGCACACTGCTGCTAACCACTTAAACTTTCTCCCTCTCCTGATAATAACTTTTTGCTTTCCTTGACAGTGGATGTGCTACTACTAGTTTATCTGTTTAATTATAGATCCACTAGGATAAATATAATAAAGTTTATCTCTCACCAAATTGAATATTTACTAAGAAATCACAATATAACTATAGACACATTACTTTGTCTTTGTGTGTGTGTGTGTGTGTGTGTGTGTGTGTGTGTGTGTGTGTGTGTGTGTGTGTGTGTGTGTGTGTGTGTGTGTGTGTGTGTGTGTGTGTGTGTGTGTGTGTGTGTGTGTGTGTGTGTGTTCTCGATCCCAGTGAGTCGTGGAGGATGGCTGCTTATACTGAGCCAGGATTCTCTGGAGGTTTCTTCCTGTTAAAAGGGAGTTTTCCTCTCCACTGTCGCTTTATGCTTGCTTAGTATGAGGATTGCTGTAAAGTCATTGACACTAGTCAGTGACTTGATGCAATTTGCTGGGTTCCTTATATAGGAAACATTTTTTCTGATTGGCTCAATGAACTGACCTGAATTGGAATGTTTATTATGTGAAATGCCTTGAGACGACTCTTGTCATGATTTGGCGCTATATAAATAAACTTGAATTGAATAGAAGAAAACTCCCCAGTCACCACTAACTATCCTGTTTATTTATTGCAGATGGCCGCACTGATTATTTTTACATGATTTGTTCTGTAAAAGTTTGGCATTTTTGGTAGTCTACAGTTTTTTTTGTCAGTTTAAATTACAATTACAGAGGTAATTCTAAAATATAATGGATCATGATAAAGATCTATTGGAGAGGGGGGGGGGGGTTCAAAGGGGGCCTCGCACGGGGAGTAATTCCATGTAGAACCGCCACTGGTTGTACCTCACGTGTGTTGGTCTCTTATTATTATTATCAAGCATAAAACCTTCATGTGTAGAGATGAACACCGGCGATCTGATTTATGTGCAAGTGTCTTAAGAATTCATAGCTGGTCTGATCCTTAGCGTAACTACGTACTGTACGAGCAGGAGGACACTGACATGAGCAAAAAGCAGGGACTACGCACACGCTCGAAACAACAACACCAACAATAACAGCAAGAGCACCAACAACAACGTGAGAAGAGACGACACGCGGGTCAGGAAGTCCAGCGAACCACTGGCCTCCACTCGTACAGAGGAGAAACGGAGGCTACGACGCATCTGGAAAAATGAATCCTTTTGATATTTTAGAGGAGAGACGGACGCAAAGAGAGCGGTCTGTGTTTCAGTGTGCTTTTAAAAATCCTCATCAGAGCGTGTCGTGTTTGTTCATCTCTCCGTCTACTTGCCTTTGAGACAATTAGTGTGCTTAGTTTCTTAAGACTGCACCCGAAAGTTTGTCTAAGCCAGCCTTTTTTGTGTTGAGATGAATTATTGTGCTTCTCGGTCCACGCAGCAGTCTGAGCCTGGGTGGAGGTAACGCGCTGGGCTGCAGAGGTCAGAGGTTGTGTGGGAGCAGCTTCCTCGCATCAGGAGAAGGAGCCAGAGCTACTGCACCAGATAAAGAGGACTCCCTCTTCAAGGCTACTCAGGAAGCACTTAACATGGGAGGGCCAGACACTCAAACACGAGCTCCCCAAAGCGCCAGCATTTAGTCTTGGGAGCGCCGTCTTCTCACACACCTACATGTCATGAGGGATGGGTCAGGGGGAGGGGGGCTGGAGATCAGTCGAGCATTGCATCCAGTTTGTCTGCCAAGTCGTCAAACATGCTGCCGATGTCATCCAGGATAGAGACGGTTCCTTTTTGGCTGGAAAATTTTGAAAAAGAAAAATGGAATAATTAGCTTTTATTGAGGCTTCGATAAACATGCTGACAGAATCAATGAGTCAAGTGTGGAGGTGAGTTCCTCCACTGATGGAAAGCATCTTTAAGATTCAGTTTATGGGTGACATTCACTATTTTCACACACACACACACACACCTGACAAACTCAGAAACATACAATAGAGTCGACTAATTGTAAAGATCAACAAAAAGTAATGATAAATCCCAAAATAATAATATAAATCATGATTTTTGTTTATTGTTTATACTTAAAAAACTCATGTTTTACAATTGTTTTCATTTTATAGGAGAATGACGTTTTACAAAGACCAGTAAAGTACATGAGAAATCATGTTTTTATTAGGTGTCATGGCTG
Source organism: Nothobranchius furzeri (assembly GCF_043380555.1). Classification (NCBI taxonomy): domain Eukaryota; kingdom Metazoa; phylum Chordata; class Actinopteri; order Cyprinodontiformes; family Nothobranchiidae; genus Nothobranchius; species Nothobranchius furzeri. Next base: position 12,625,622 of record NC_091744.1, on the reverse strand, counting down.
CCATGGAGCTTCATAAAGAAAGTAAAAATCGATTAGACTATCTGGACAATGACTGTTTTCTTCATTTGAGTTTTTTAGTGTTAGGTAATGTAAAGGGGGAAATCTGGAAGTAAAGATGATTTTCTAGATTTTTGCCCCTCATCCAGACCTAATTTCTGAAATTTCATATTAGACTTGTTTATTTCAGAAAACAAAAAGATAATGTGATGTGTTTTATTTACCTGGACATCCTATGTAGAGGATTCTATTTGATTCTACTCTCTAGCATGACTTCATACTCACTCATTTGGCTTGTCCTCCTCCTTTATTTTGTGCTCTACAGCCTGCAGAGCTGCAGCCAAGGAGGCGCTGGTCTCCTCCAAACGATTCTGAATCTCTCCCTCTTTCTCCCCTTCCTCCACGTGACCCACCATCTCCTCCTTCGCTCCATCCCTCCTTAAAGGCTTCCTCGGGTTCTGCCTCCTTCTCTCTCCTCCCCTCCTCCTCTTCCTCCTCCACCTCCCTTCCTGCCAGGAGGTCAATAGTGAGGCCAGCGATGGAGGAGCGAGGAGGTTTGACGGGGTGAGGCGACGGAGTGGAGGGACTCTGAGCTGGAGACGGGGAAGTAGGAGGGAGTCCCGGAGACAGACAGGGGCCGGAGGGGGTGTCAAGAGCTGGAAGAGGGGCTACAGAGGAAGGCTTAGGGGCCGAGGTGGGACTGGCTGCAGCCGGGCTCATGGTAACTGGAGACGCTACAGCTTTGCCGGGTTTGGGAGCTGTCGGAGGCCCGCGAGGCTTCGGTGATACTGGAGGAGGAACGCGCTTTGGCTCTAGACAGAGAAAATGGCAGAAAATATTTTGAATTGAATTAAAACAAAACCAACTGGGTTATAGGTAGGGCCAGATTAACACTTTGTTGTACCCTGGGCAACAATATTAAAGGGCCCCATCATCACGACCCAAGGATCACCATAATATGGTCACATACAGAATATTTTACTGTAATATGCAGTAAATATACTCAATACTTGAATGCCTGACATCACATAACCCGCTCAGGGTATGTTTATGTTTATGCTTATTTACTTAGCAGATGCTTTTATCCAAAGCGACTTACAATTTATAACCTATAGGGCATGTTGTGATCTGTGGGAGAAACCGGAGTACCCGGAGGAAACCCACGCATGCATGGGGAGAACACGCAACTCCATGCAGAAAGGCCACAGCCGAGTTTCGAACCTGCGACCTCCGTGCTGCAAGGCAACAGTGCTAACAACTGCGCCACCATACAGCCCAACCTTTGACCCACCTCGTGTGGATTGACCAATGAGGAGAGGTTCTTAACTTGAGGCCCTCTCTTCATTGGTCAGTCTGCATGAGATTGACTCTCAACCGCTCTCAACTGACGTTCAAAGTCGTAGGCAGCGAAGTGTCTCTGTGCAGTGCAAAAGCTCGGGTGGACAGTTTGTTTATTATAGGGTGACCATATTTCCATTTCCAAAAAAGAGGACAGGGGATCTGTGCCTATGACGTCACACTATGGCAACGCCACACAAACCATGTTGGGACCCATTTTTTGTAAGAACTAAATTAATATCAGATTCTGCCAATAAAAGGGCTCTAAAACAATTCATGTGTAAATATTTAGCATATTTATTACAAAATGTCATTTTCTGCTGTAGTGCTGCAAAAAGGTTTTATTAATAAGAAATTATTATACCTTTTGTTTTACTACAGCATCGGTAAGCTTCCTGTGCACAGATTATTAAGGATGCTTGTTTCAGCTGTGAGATTAGACGATAGGATCAATGAAAAAATAAGTTGTCACACACTCCATGGAAACTTTCAGAGAATCCACAAATAGTGGCTTTCAAATGGTTTTGTTACTTTTTGCAAGTTTAGAAAAGCAGCAGATGAGACATCATGTCTGATAATTTAGTTCTATTTCGTCTAGTCTTAGCCCTTAAGCGAGCTGCTATTGGAAGGGTGATCTCAGCATCAGCCAATCATGAAGAGCTTAAATGTACGCCCACCACGTGGGCACCCCTTGTGGGTTATATAAGTGGAACGACCCCACTGTTCGCCTCCGTTTTCTCTTCACGCCAAGCTTAAGAGCTTCCTTTAAGAGCAATTATACAAGAAAAATCTACTCACCGACCATGTCCAGCGACGCCAGGATCTGCCCGGCCTGCCAGACGGGCTCCATCTCCAGCTGCGACCTGCACGCCAAGTGTAAGGTCTGTCTCGGGGCTCACCACGCTGGCCTGGCCTTGACCCCCAGGCCTCGTGCCCGTTTTGTACCGCTCTGCCCGTGGCTGAAAAGGTCCGCCGGGTCGAGTACTTCACCCCCACCACCGACGAGGAAATTCCGGTGGCTGGCATGTACTCGCTGGACAAAGCGTTACAGTTCTTCAACGTTGGCCAGGAGCCGGCTGGCTCCTACCGACTGGACGATGTCATCGACAGCAAGGAGTACGACGAAGCTGGCTGCCATAGCCCTTTTTCCCTCTGGTACGACACGGAGGTCGACCGCAAGGCTGGCTGCCATAGCTCTTCTTCCCTCCTGTACAACACGGAGGTCGACCGCGAGGCTGGCTGCCATAGCCCTTCTTCCCTCCTGTACAACACGGAGGTCGACCACGAGGCTGGCTGCCATAGCCCTTCTTCCTTCCTGTACAACACGGAGGTCGACGAGCCTCGTGAGGAGTACGACGAGGCTGGCTGCCGCAGCCATTATTCCCTCCTGTACAACAAGGAGGTCGACGAGCCTCGTGAGGAGCACGACGAGCTTGGCTGCCGTAGCCCCTTTTCCCTCCTGTACAACACGGAGGTCGACAAGCCTCGCTCAGCGGGTCCTTCTGCCCCAGTGGCTTCTCGCTCCTCCCTGCCAGCAGTTAGAGCACTGCTCCAGGAGCTGCCCACCATCATCTCCGCGGCTGCGGCCCGCAAGGGGCTAGCCGTTCCAGAACCGGCTCCGCCTGAGGCAGATGAATTGACGGGAATTTTTGGGGCGACGCAGACGCGCTGTCCAGACCCCGTCTGGCCACGCTTCCCCGCTGCCATGAGCTGCTGGTCCGCCGCCTTCTCCGAGCCTGCCGGGTTCAAGGCGCCAATTTCCACATATGTGCCCATTACCAAGGTTGAGGGCTTCTCCGACCTGGGCTGGCCATCCGTTCCCTCACTGGAGCCGGACTTGGCTTCGCTGTGTGGCGTCGAGGCCAAGAACCACCTTGTTGGACCGCGAGCAGTTCCCTCTTCTAAGCATGACCAGCTGCTGAGGCAGCTCGCCGATCGCACACACCAGTGCGCCTTCCAGACCGGCGCTGCAGGAAATAACATCGCCTTCTCGCCTTTGGCGTTCCCAAAATGGTGGAGGAGGTTGACGCTCCTGTCGAGTCAGAAACCATCATTACTAAAACTGCTGATGCCATCCTCAATCTGTGCGTGGCTGTACTCACCGGTTCTGCTCGCATTGCTGCCTGGCAGACCCTTATCCAGCGGGCCTTGTGGCTCAAGGCCCTGCCCTCCATTCCTGAACACCTGCACAGGGAGATGCTGGAAGGCCCCATCACCTCTGACGTTCTGTTTGGTCCCCATCTTACGAGCGCCATCGAGAGGGCTCAGACGGCGGCTGAACTTTCAGCCACGGTGCGAGACCTGGTCCACTCTCGGTCAGCCTCGCACTCCGGCCGTTCCCCCAGAGGATGGGACGAACGGCGAGGAAACTCCAGGCGCCCAGCTGCATGGCCAGCCCCGCAGAGCCGGCCTCCCACTGAGGCGGGACCAGGGAGTTGGCGGCCAATGGTTCCGAATGAGCCAGCAGACACAGCCTTGGCAGTCTCAGTCACAGGAATCTCGCCGAAAACAACCACGAAAATGACTCGTTGGAGGAATGTGTGTATTTATGACTAATGTTAACTCTGTGAATGATTTTGGTTTTGAAATAAAACCCAAAAAACGTCACATCGAGAGCACAGTCCTACAGTCCTCTGCAGAACCCTCTGCCGAATCCTCACACATGATGTTCCCCGCACCAAGCACTGCAGCACATCTGCATGTTCACACAGTCGGACTCGGTCATGTTACACGGCTTGCTGTAAGGGTGCGCTCCATTTGCGCAACGGCCCCAGCCTACGGCCGGGCCCGACTCATCCCGCTTCCCCCACAGCGTTGGGTGGGACGGGATGTCATGGTGCTGTCGCGACCAGGCGCAAAGCGCGCATGTTGCGCGGCTCCATCCGCTGGCACTTTGTCGTTCCCATGCACGGGCCCGGCTCCCACTCGTCCTTCATCCTTGGACTCCACGCTCTGCGGTGCGGATCAGCCTCTTCCAGCTGTTTCACACTCGCCCTTTCGAGCACAGCCCTCCATGGGTCGCTCCCAGTTCTCTGGTACAAGCGACGGCGGTAAGGGCGCGAACCCAATCCTCACGTGACCTCGAGCACACGTCCGCTGTCGAAACGCGCGCACGAATGCCTCCCTTTCGGCTACTCGCTAGCCCAGCGCACTTTCTCCAAATGTCTGGAGACCGCGCTGCAGCCACTGCGCACGGCGGGAACGAGGGTTTTATTTTACCGGGACGATCTGCTCCGATGCGCCTGGTCCGAGGACGAGGCGTCAGAGCAAACCAGGAAATTAACAGAGCATCTGTCAACCCTGAGGTTTTCTATAAACTGGGGGAAGAACTCCATCCTTCCATCCCAGTCGATTGTGTTTCTCGGGGTGGAGCTGAACGCCTCCCTAATGAGAGCACGTTTGTCGCCCGTGAGAGCGGCAGATCTCACCACGGTGATCTCCCGCGTGCAACCCCGCAAGATCGTGAGAGCCCTGTTAGTCATGAGACTTCTGGGCATGATGGCTGCAGCCCACTCGGCGGTGCTACTAGGGTTGTTGCGCTCGAGGCGCCTGCAAAGCTTATCCGCCTCCGGGTACACCCGATACGTCAGAAGAGACGTATGTTGAGGGTTCCCCCCTCAGTGGGCGGGGGCCTCGCTCACTGGGGGAACCCCTGCATCCTCTCACACGGGGTCCCCATCGGAAGTCCTACGTCACACGTATCTGTGTTTACGGATGCGTCACTGTCTGGGGTGGGGGGCACGTGCTTGTCCCATACGGCGGCAGATCGCTGGCCCTCCCACACGCACGAGCACATAAATGTGTTGGAGCTTATGACAGTGAGGAATACACTCAGACACTTTGCTGCCCTTCTCGATGGCCGTCATGTCGAAGTTCACACAGACAGCCAGGTGGCGACAGCCTACATACATCGCCAAAGGGGAGTTCGATCCCTCCCACTATTGCGCGTAGCCACAGGTTTACTGTGTTGGGCACATGTCCACCTGCTGTGCCACCTACATTCTGGGGATCCTGAATGTAGCGGCAGACATCCTGTCGAGAGGGGTCCCCGCGACTCCGACTGGCGTCTGCATTCCGCACATCTGGATAAAGTTCGGGGAACTGTCTGTGGAGCTGTTCACGGCTCGCGAAAACGCTCAGTGTCGCCTGTGGTTTTCCCTGAGTCCCCGGGACCAACCCCCGTTTGGGGCGAACGCCTTCTCACACCAGCCCTGGCCTCGAACGCTCCTGTATGCGTTTCCACCAGTTCCTCTGATTCCCCGTCTCCTGGACCGAGTTTGGTCAGAACAGCTCTCGGTAATTCTGGTGGCTCCCAGACGCCTGTCTGCGTCATGGTTTCCGGACCTGCAAGCGCTACTGTCCGGCTCCCCGTGGAGACTCCCGTGAAGGGAGGACGCCCCTCCCCAGGCGGATGGGATAATCAAACATCCTCCAGAAATAGGCCAACGGCTGTAAGTCTGGCCGCTGAGCGGTCACGCTTAGGGGTTTGTTTCTGGGCTGCCGCATGATGTGGTCACCACGATTCAGAGTGCGCGGGTGCACCATCACATCTTATGCTGCTAAATGGGCAGCTTTCCAGAAATGGTGCACAGAGCGGAATTTTCAAGCGCCCTCCTGCCAGCTGGCGGATGTCCTATCGTTTCTACAGATACTGATGGACAGGGGCCTCGCATTCAGCACTATTAAAACATGCTGCAGCTATCTCATCCTGTCACCAGGATTTTGGTGATGGGTCTGTTTTCAGTCATCCCCTCACAAAACGTTTTCTAAAAGGTGTCAGAAGGAACAGGCCTGTGTCCCGCCCGCTAGTTCCCCAGTGGGATCTAACGGTGGTTCTGCGTGGCTTATTTGAAGCCCCATTTGAACCCTTGGACCAGGTCTCACTCAAGTTCCTGTCACAACTGCCTTGCTGCTGGCACTGGCATCAGTCAAGAGAGCGAGCGACCTAACTCGCCCTCTCAGTGGCTCCCGCATGCCTCAGAATCCGGGAAGATGGAGGGTCTGCTGTTTTATGCCCCAGCCTTTGTGCCCAAAAACATTAATACTTCCTTCAAATCCAGGTCAATTTTCATTGGCTGAACTTTTTCCTCCTCCCCATAATTCTGATGAGGAGGCGACTTCCCATCTTCTCTGCCCGGTGCACGCGCTCGCACGATATGTGTCACGCACTTCAGGGATTCGCCGCTCACAAAGCATGTTTGTGCACTACAGGGAGTCTTCCCTTGGGCACGCGCTGTTGGCCCAGTGCCTTTGACTCTGACTATGTGACGCCATTTCACGCTTACACATCAGCAGGGCGGGATCCCCCTGAGACACTCAGGGCTCACTCAGCCAGAGGGATTTCCTCTTCTATGGCGCCCCACAGTGGTGTGTCAATGGAAGTCATTTGTCAGGCTGCTTCATGGGCTTCACCCTGTTCCTTTACTTGTTATTATTTATGAGATGTGTCTTCAGGATCCATCACTCGTTCAGTGCTTGGACCTCAGCAGGCTGAGTGAATGCATTATGGCACCACATCAGCCTTACTTGAATGAATTTCATCCTCTTGTGGATGATATTTTTTAGTGGGGGCCTCACTTTTATCTCTGGCTGCGTCAGCCTTTTAAGCCCTGGGCTGAGGCTGAGCGACCCTCACTAAAAGGAGACTTGTTGGGTGTGTCCATTGGTTGAGCTAACCAGTGTGGCGTAAACCCATCCAGCTGCGCATTATTCCAATAGCAGCTCGCTTAAGGGCTAAGACTAGACGAAATAGAACATTGGTTACGTATTGTAACCCCAGATTCTATGAGTCTAGTTGCAGCCCTTAAGCCACTGGCCCCACTGGTTCTGTTAGGACTAAGAGCCATCGGAGGCAAACAGTGGGGTCGTTCCACTTATATAACCCACAAGGGGTGCCCACGTGGTGGGCGTACATTTAAGCTCTTCATGATTGGCTGATGCTGAGATCACCCTTCCAATAGCAGCTCGCTTAAGGGCTGCGACTAGACTCATAGAATCTGGGGTTACAATACGTAACCAACGTTTTTCATCTGATGATATTAGAACATGTCAGTGATGTCTGAGGAGCTTTTACAAACACTGTATAACTAATACTCCTGGAGAGGGTATGAATTACAGAGGCTTCTGGGGAGCCCATTTATTGGGGGGTGGTGGGGGGGGGGGGGGGGTCATTTTGCCTTGGCCCCCAAAATGTCTTGAAACAGCCCTGGGTGTGTGACTGAGTTTTGAAGGTGATCTGAGCTGTATCAGATGTATAAATGTGACATGTGTATAACTTATTGCTTTATACAGGTAAAAACGTGTAGTGGAGATAAATCTACCTACATTTTACTTTTTGTTTTGTTTTCTTGTTTTTATTGAACTATTTTCCTGTCCTGTCTGTCTCTCATCTTCCTGCATCTCCTCTAAACTCTCCAGAAAAACTGCTGCCTGGATTCTTACTTTTTCACCTTATCACTGTAAACCCGAATAAGTTGACTGAACTTAAAATTTTTGAGGTAATCAGTTTCCACAAAAGTTTTAAGTAGACAAACCATATATTTTATGGTTGTACTCAAAATTTGTATTTATTGTTAACTTAAAATTTTCAGATAATATTCTATATTTAAATAATTAAGATAAACTTAAAACTTATATATTTTAATTTTAACATTTTTGTGTTACTTGTAGTTAAATTATTTGATGCAACAGAATGTAATTATATTACAACCTAAACTCAAGTAATATGATTATTAACTAATTAAATTACCTTTCTTTTTTAATTGTGTGTGGACCACTCAAAAAAAGTATATGGCGATTCACTTAACATTTTGTTTATTAACATTTTTATGGACTTGTGAAAAACATCACATAAATGTTTTTTTTATAAAACCATCAACATGGAACCACTGACATGGACTGGAGCACAAGTGAGCGTACAAAATGCTGCTAATAACATTTAATAACATTTTTATAAAATCATAAAAGAACATCAGTCCTAAAAGTCATCTTTCTTCTAATATATAAAAATGAAAAACAAAAGGTCAAACACAAAAGAGATTTTTTAAATAAACAAAAATTAAATAAAATAAATATTTTTTAACAGGTTCAAATAATGTTTTTCGGCACCCAAATAACCTTGTATAAAAAAATGAGGTAAACTGATGGGAATTACATCCACCCAAAGCCTGTAGAAAACTTAAAAGTGCTTTAAATAAAATACTTCAAAGAAGGTGCTCAGTAACAGTGTGCCTGTCCTAACAACCAGTTGCCTTGCATATCTTTCATAACTACTCACTCTGTAACAAATCATTTCTAAGAGCATGAAGGCTGGGTTTCAGTGGTTTGCCATCATCAAGCCCCATGAAGACTTTCTGGACAAAGGTGAATGTGTGAACTAGTTTCCTGGGGTAGTCCAAATGCAGAGCATAGATCAAGCCAAACAATAAGGCATATGCATCAGCAAATCTGGCAATATCACGGATCACCAAGTCGCCTTCCACCACAACAGCCATGCTTGAAGGACTGAAATGGACTGGACTGGTCTCAGCAGAGCCGTCAGCAACCACTGTGAGAAGGGCAACTGGAGTGTCAGTCAGGTTCGTCTCATCCAGCGTGCCCGCCTGGAATAAACACAGTATCAATAAGTAAGGTTGACTTGAAGGGCCGTGACAAGCATTATTTGTAATCTAGCAAAATATTCTGCAGTCTTGTGGGTAACACGTTAGTGACACATCAAGAGTCCTCTATTTACTATTCTTTTAGAAAATGTGTAAATTAATTAATTAGATTTGTGTGTTTATAGCAACTAGGGTTGGGTATCGAGCGGGAGACGAAGGCGGGCAAAACAGGAAAGGAATCTAGTAGCGGACGGACATTGTTCCGGGTCTTCGGTAATTGGCGGAGATGTTAGTGAAGGCGGAGAAGAGGGCGAACTAGAGGAAAAACAGGCAGATTCCTCCTCTATTTACAAACTCCTGGGGATGCAACAAGTGGGCATGGTGCGTCGACTACTGGATCTGACGTCAACGAATTTTTAGAATCAAGCCGTCGACGTCATCAACGCTTTGCTACAAATCTACCAACAGGTATGGTTTTGTTGGTGCGTTAACGCAAAACTGCAGTAAAACATAAGTCGGAGAAACAGGATGCCAACTCATCACATGAAAAAGAGAACATCAAAAAGAATGTGAGAAAGAAACAAAACGAAGACACAGGAGAGCAACAAAACAGGAAGCAGAAAGTTTGTGCCCCTGCCCCGCGAAATAGGAAAATGAGCGCCGACCAGAATTAACGAGTAGCGTTTAGACTACCGCGTTCTTGCTTCAAATTTAAGGAAGTACCTGGCTGATGCAGAGTTGATGAACTTTTCATGGACAAGTGTTTAAAATATAAATATATGAAAACACATCATGACATGAGAATAATACCTGTAAAACAACGTGTTTTAGCTCTGCTTGTCAGCTACAGAAGAACATTTATAAACATAAGACGTACAGTCGCCATCTTAAAAAAACGGGGCGACGGAATTCTGGTGTAATATGCATGTTCACTACAGTGGACGGTACCGCGGTATGCGTGCGTCTTCCATGGTGAAATATCCATCAGAAGAACGCATCACATTTGTCCCTGTCCTCGTCTTGAATTAAATAAACGTTAATTTTACCAGGTAAAAACACATTCGCTGTAAACCTGAGGGTTGCTAGTCCGTTTGATTGATAGCTGTAGTTCATCTCCGTCCTCAGTCTCAATCAACGTTATTTGAAAAAAAAATAAAGAAATGAGTTGACTTTACATCCTTCTGTTAGTGCAGCTGGCCACGTAGCAAGTTGTTACCATTTTACTGTGAAACCAAGTAAATAAAAGCGATAAAGGGCTACAACGGGCTTGTTTTGACTAGCTTCACTGGAATTTTGACGTGTAAACGGTCTTTTTGCCGACCATCATGGAGAACGGGGCAGTCTCGTGCAAAGGGTCAATAGCGAAATCAGGGTTTCTGTGTGTGCGCAATCTATTTGGGTTTGCCTCCTCCCACCCCCATTTGTGACACACACACCCTAATTTGAGCCCAGGTTTGATCCCCCCCAACACACAAGTCTAATGCAATGTTTGTTAAAGCAATTGTGAAGCTGCTTTGTAATAAAACCATATAAAATAATCCATGGTATTGTAACCCAGAAGCTAGAACCTTAATGAGGTATTAACTAATTGGCTTACTAATATGATCCATCCTCAATTTAGATAAAATATAAAATATAAATTAAGGAAATTAACAATACTAATTAATAGATATCTAATTAACTAATAGATAATTTCATAATGAATTATTGGAAGGGTGAATAACTAAAATAACGAGTTTAATATTAAACATCGGTTAAAACAAGAATCTTGAACATCACTAACAGAAACAGAAGAGGAAAGCTGTATACTATTGGTCCAGGTGGGAATCTGAAATTTCATTGGCTGAGAGAAATAAGTCCCGCCTCCGCGAAATAAAACCGTGCGACGCAGCTGAGCGAGAGGAGAGACAAACGGCTGTGCAGCACGCAGATACAGAAAGCAAAGACTGAGCGGTTAGAGAGAGAGAGAGAGAAAAAAAAAACAACGGTCGAGGCCGTGAAGAACCCTGATTTGGGTGCCGCATAGATAGAGGGAGAGGCGGACTTGACTCCTTCTAATAAGAGCTAGGAACTTGGAACCAACGCGGTGAGTAAAGAAAAAAGAAGAGAAAAAGCTAACGATGCAACTTAAAAAAAAAAGGGAAACTTAAATAGCTTATCAAATTAATTCCATTCTTATAGATTTGTGTGGAGACGACAGAGTGAACCAATCCTCTGTAGGAGGGAACCGTTGGAGCGCGTTGGTGAGTGAATGAGATTAAATTCAGTAAATTATTAAATTCAAAAAGCTAATTACAGCAACCGAGGTGACAGCAGTGGGCTGCTAGACGTTAGATCCCAGGAGTTAACATCTCAAACTACCAGTTAACGGTGGTAGGGCATATAGGAGTTAACGGCTCAAACCGCCAGTTAACGGTGGTACGGCCTAGATGTACAAGGTCCTCAGGGGCGTTATAGCTAACGCCATAGAATTAGCAATGCGTCCCTTAACCAAACATTTAATAATAAAAAAAATAGATAAATAAAAATAAATAAAAGCTAACTGATTAGGGAGGAATTATTTTACAAAGGTGGACCAAAGGACCAGAATTTATATTTTGTTGAATTTTGTTATAGAACATTTTATTTATTTATTTATTTATTTATTTATTTATTGTGTTACAGATATACAAGGTGTCACAATGCTGTATAGAAACACAACTAAATGTATCCTTGTTGTCATGAATGTATTTCTTGTTGAATAGTGTAGAGTAATAGAATCTAACTGAGCCTATTGAGCTGAACAATTGTTGTCATATGTAATTATATTTCCAGAGCTACTGAGAATTATTTTAATAGACAATCAAATTGATGTTATGTTAGTTGAACTGTGAACCCAAACATGATTGGCTATGCCAATAGAGTGAAGCATTTGTTTAAGTCTGTAAGACTTTATGCTGTGATGTGACGAGAAGGGTCGATGCCAACTCGCTAACAGTCCTGTTGTTTACAGGCTGGGTTTTTTTTTTTTTCCTTGGGTTTGATCCCGACTCCTATGATCACTCACTTGGAACGAGAACTGGATTTCTTCCTGACGAGGGAGATGGCGAGCCTTAACCACTGAACGAACCAGGACATCTCAAGTAACTGAAGAGCAGACTGCTCTCTTCTGTGAACAATCTCAACGGTGTGGTAGGAAAAAATCGCACCACCGGACTCTGACTTTCACCCCAAGCGTGGGGATTTGACTTGACGCCGGCTGACTTGTGACTCATATGATCAAATCTCATACCGAGCATTTTACTATTGTCGATTGTTTTCATCTGTTTTTGTGTGTTATCTTTATGTGTTATATTTCCCATTATTATTAAAATTTAGTATATAAACCGTTTCATGCTATACCCGTGACTCCAGTCATTCTTAAACAACCTCCAATTCTCCCCGAACCTAATTATTGGCCCATTTGTTTATTTTTTCTTTTAATTATCTTATTGTATCCTGTAATCCGGTTACATAAAACTTGGCGAGCCAGCCAGGAGAATTGTAGAGTTGTTACCTTAGCTAACCATTGACTGACATCATAAGAGTGCCTGGAGATCACAGTGGTTTGCCATTTTGGCATTATTGGTACTTTTGAGTGTTTTAAAATGGAGGTTGTGAAAACAGAAAAGGTCAAAGTTTCAAATGCTGTTTTAATCAGTGGGTTAACTGATACAGACCTTGATAACGAAGTCTTTGGGTTTATGGAAGGATTCGGACCAGTTAACAGGCGCATTAAGTTACCAAACTGTGATCAGATTATTGTGGAGTTTCAACATGAAGCCACTGTTAAGGAATTAAAGAAACAATGTTTACCCTATGACAAACCTTGTACTAGGAACCCAGATGTTTTCTTCCATATTCAAGACCTAGCCAGCGCGTACAGTCTAGAAACTAGCACATCTGCCACTGATGCCTATCTGTCAGAGCTCAGGGACATAGCTGCGCGTAGCAATCAATCATTTAAAGACCTTCTAATGGAGGAACTGGCAAAAATTGGGGAATCTTTAGGAAGGGATACCCATGCATCTGAACCAGTCACTGAACCAGAGCCAATGCTCCATAGTGACCAAGTTACATATTCCCTGCCTTTAACACCAGAAGTTAACTATATGAACAACTCAAAGGACAATTGTCCACCTACAGAGACTGGAAAACAAAACCCTTGCATTCCACCAAATCTTTTAAACACACCTGAGGTTCAGCGAGTTATTGTGGAACACATTGTTAAAAGCAGTGAGGTTATCCCTCCGCCTACTTCACAATACAGACTAAAACCGTTCTCAGGGCGAGTTCCACACCCTTCTTTTGAAACTGACTATGATACTTGGCGTAGTAGTGTAGTGTTATGCATAAATGATCCTTCACTCACCAAGTCCCAAATTGTACGAAGAATCGTGGAGAGTCTGTCAGCCCCAGCAGCGAGCATCGTTAAAGCTCTTAGTCCAAAATCCGACCCGGAAACGTACCTTGAACATCTCGATTCAGCTTACGCAGCTGTCGAAGACGGCGACGAGCTCTTTGCTCGCTTCTTAAACACAAACCAGGACAGTGGTGAAAAACCTTCCGATTACTTTCAGAGGTTATACACCTTGTTAAACCTAGTTATTCAGAGGAATGGAATTTCCTCCAGTGACGCCGACCAGCAGCTGCTCAAGCAGTTTTGCAGAGGCTGTTGGGACAGCTCGCTGATTTCAAACCTGCAACTCGAACAAAAGAAAGACAACCCGCCTCATTTTACAGCACTTCTCCTCAAACTGCGCACTGAAGAAGACAAACAGGCTACTAAAGCAGCACGCATGAAACAACACTTAGGGGCACAACGAACTAGAGTGTATTCAAATGTGCAAACAACATGCTCTCAGAGTAAAAACACTTGTGAACTGGAAATAGATGATAACTGTGATGACTTACGCAAACAAATCGCTGAGCTCAGGAGCCAAATTGCACGGCTTAAGGTTAACAACACAGATAAAAAGGCAAAGAAAACTCAAAAAGAGTCAAAACCCCGTGTGGGGACTAAAATTCCAGATGAGCCCAAACAGATTCAGCAGATAACAGCAGTGGTGCCCAGACCAAAGCCTGGATACTGTTTTAAGTGCGGAGAAGATGGGCACATAGCTTCTAGCTGTAGCAACGAGCCAAATCCAGCACTAGTTGCAACTAAAAGACTTGCTCTTAGACAGAAGCAGCGCGAGTGGGAGATGTCAAAGCCAATTGCTCAGTCTCCTCCTTTAAACCGGTAGAAGCTCCTATCGTGGGACAGATAGGTGCTAAAGTAGAACCAAGTCCCTCTAAGGAAAGGACAGAGAGACTTTTTTGCAAGCCAGTTCATGCTCATTCAGTGCCAAAACTTCCCAAAAGATTAGTGGGTGGGCGATGCACAGCTACAGTCTCAGTTAACAGTGTTGAATGTAATTGTTTACTGGATTCAGGGTCCCAGGTAACCACCATTGCCAATTCTTTTTACCAAGAACACTTACCTGACCTCTCAATTAAACCCATCAGTAATCTGTTAGAAGTCGAGGGCGCAAACGGTCAAGCAGTTCCTTATTTAGGATACATAGAGATAAGTGTCACATTTCCAAAAGAGCTCGATCAGTCTGGACTTGAGTTACCTACCCTTGCGTTAGTGGTTCCGGATATAAGCTCAAACTCTGATACACCACTACTCATTGGCACAAACACACTCGATCCTTTGTATGAGCAATTGTCTGCCAATAACTTACCTGATTCCAAGGCACTCTCTTATGGGTACCAACACGTGCTAAAAGCCTTAGCAGTCAGAAAAAAACAAAGCAAAGATGGACGAGTTGGTGTGGTGAAGCTTCGAGGGAGAACCCAAGAAGTTCTCCCTGCAAATAAAAAACTGTTACTAGAAGGGTTTATGCAACCCAGCCAAAACAAGCATGAGCCTTATGCACTCATTGAACAACCCACCAATGGTTCTCTACCAGGGGGTATAATTGTAGACTGTTGCCTCATTTCCTTACCTTCACATGGTCCATACAAAGTACCTGTTGTACTAAGAAACGAAACTAACCATGACATCACATTACCCACTAACTGTGTGATCGCTGAGTTAGTTAAAGCCGATCGTGTTATGCCATATCCAGAACCTGACAAAAGTGATCAGAAAGTACTTGCGGCGTGTAGTTCGCAGCAACAGACTTCACCTTCAAACCCTCCTCTCAGTTTTGACTTCGGTACTTCGCCCTTGTCCGAAGAATGGAAAGGGAGGATCACCAACAAACTTAACACTTACTCCGATGTGTTTTCGCACCACGATCTTGATTTTGGTCATACACAACAGATAAGACATCACATCAACTTAAAAGACGAGACCCCATTCAAACAGAAATCTCGGCCGATCCATCCACATGATTATGAAGCCGTGAGAAAACATTTGGAAGCCCTCTTGGAAACCGGTATAATAAGAGAGTCGGAGTCTCCATTTGCCTCACCAATAGTGGTAGTTCGGAAAAAGAATGGTGAGGTACGTCTATGTATAGACTATAGAAAGCTTAATCTGCAAACCATTCGCGACGCATATGCCCTGCCTAACTTGGAGGAGTCCTTTTCTGCTCTCGCTGGATCACAGTGGTTTTCTGTGATGGACCTCAAGTCAGGTTACTATCAAATAGAGATGTGTGAAAAGGATAAACCTAAAACTGCTTTTGTTTGCCCGTTTGGGTTTTATGAATTTAACCGTATGCCACAAGGAATAACAAATGCTCCAAGCACTTTCCAACGGGTTATGGAAAAGTGTATGAAGGACATTAATCTGAAGGAAGTGTTAGTTTTCCTAGACGACTTGATCGTCTTTTCCAACTCCTTGGAAGAACACGAAACCAGACTTTCTCACGTTCTTGAACGGCTTAGAGAATACGGACTCAAGCTATCACCAGATAAGTGTCGTTTTTTCCAGACATCTGTGCGTTATCTTGGACATATAGTATCTCGAGATGGCATAAAAACCGATCCAGATAAGGTGGAAGCACTCAAAACATGGTCGAAGCCTCAGACTTTGAAGGAACTCCAATCTTTCTTAGGATTTACCGGTTATTACCGACGCTTCGTTAAAGATTACTCAAATATTGTCAAGCCACTAACATCTCTCACAGCTGGTTATCCACCCAAACGGAAAAACTTTAAAACACCACCATGTAGATCAAAGTACTTGAACCCCAAAGAACCCTTTGGGAATCGTTGGAGCCAAGACTGTGAGAAGTCCTTTCAAACTATTATTGAAAAACTTACCACTTCGCCAGTTCTTGGCTACGCTGACGCAAAACTCCCATATCTAGTACACACAGATGCTAGTACGACCGGACTCGGTGCAGCGCTATACCAAGTGCAAAACGGTGTCACACAGGTAATCGCTTATGCAAGTCGCGGTTTAAGCTCTAGTGAAACTAGGTACCCTGCGCACAAGTTGGAGTTTCTAGCCTTAAAGTGGGCCATAACAGATAAGTTTCATGACTATTTGTATGGGAACACATTCACTGTCATTACTGATAATAATCCGTTAACTTACCTCTTAACAACGGCAAAACTCGATGCAACGAGCTATCGTTGGCTAGCTGCGTTGTCCACCTATAATTTTGACATCAGATACCGTGCAGGTACACAGAACGTTGACGCGGATGGCCTGTCTAGGAGGCTGCATGATAAACCTGAAGACAACTCAAAATTCACTGAGGAATGCCAACGACTAGATGAGTTCCGATCTCATCTTTTATCCTCTGTCAAAGAAGTCGAGCTTCAACTTCAAGCCGAAGCAGTGAAGGCAACATGCCAAAAGCACATGGTCTTGGATGAGACTGATTCTCCTTGTGGTTTAGTTCAGTCACTTGCCATGTCTGCAGCGGCCATTCCAGACCTATTCCAGTTGGAAGACAATAGTGACAGTTTCTTTGCTGTGCCCAAGTATAACCATGCTGACCTTGTCTCCTTGCAGAGGAAAGATCCAACCATTGGCCGAGTCATTCAGCTGCTTATGACTGACAATAAACCGCCAACTGATACTATTGCAGAACCCCCGGTGGTTCTTAACCTTTTGAGAGAGTGGAAACGGTTTGAGTTTCAAAATGATTTACTGTACCGGAGACGCCAATTAGGACCAGAGACATCATTGCAGTTAGTCTTGCCTGATTCATTACGTTCAACAGTCATGCAAAGCCTACATGATGATATGGGGCATCTTGGGGTTGAACGTACGACAGATCTCATTCGGTCCCGTTTTTACTGGCCAAGAATGGCTAGTGATATCGAAATCAAAGTTAAAACTTGCGAAAGATGTATCCGTCGGAAGGCCCTCCCTGACAAAGCTGCTCCAATGGTGAGTATTACCACCACCAGACCTATGGAGTTAGTTTGCATGGATTTTCTCTCCATAGAACCAGACAGTAAGAACACTAAAGATGTCTTAGTGATTACAGACCATTTTACAAAGTATGCAGTGTCCATCCCAACCAAAGATCAGAAAGCCACCACCGTCGCGAAGAACCTGTGGGAACATTTTTTAGTCCACTACGGGTTTCCTGAGCGTCTTCATAGTGATCAGGGACGGGATTTCGAATCACGTACAATCAAGGAACTTTGTTCTTTACTTGGTATCCGTAAAGTCAGAACGAGCCCTTATCACCCTCGTGGCAACCCCGTTGAACGGTACAATCGTACATTACTCAGCATGTTGGGAACTTCACAAGCCACTGAGAAACATCACTGGCGCGATTTTGTAAAACCACTTACTCACTCGTACAATTGTACAAAAAATGACGTGACGGGATACTCTCCCTACGAGCTAATGTTCGGTAGGCAGCCTCGGTTGCCTATAGATATTGCCTTTGGGTTACCGCATTTGAACAAGCCCTCTATAACTCATTCTCAGTATGTTAAAGAACTGAAGAGTCATCTGGAACAGAGTTATGACATTGTCATAAAAAACTCTCAAAAAACAGCGAGGAAGAACAAAGAACGGTTCGACAGAAACATTCGTGAGTCCACACTAGGTGTGGGAGATCGTGTTTTAGTCCGAAATCTTCGCTTAAGAGAAAAGCATAAATTAGCAGACAAATGGGAGCAAACAGTGTATATAGTTCTCAAACAGATGGAAAACTTGCCAGTATACACTGTAAAACCAGAGAACGGAGAAGGACCCAACAGAACACTCCACAGAGATCTTTTACTGCCTTGTGGTTTTCTCTCTTCATTAGAAAATGAAACAGAACGCGTTACGAAACCTAGCAGACCTCATACAAGACAGAGTTCAGCCTTAGAACCTGACCCAGATGAGCCACTTGACGAAGAGGTAGATGAGTTTTATTACTCTGATCTTCCACAAGTGCTAAACCGACCATCCTATCAAATAGCGGTCACCTTGCCAAATAGGGAACTCATAGCAGATTCAGGACCGGTAAATAATATTCAACAACAAAACACACTATCCTTACACACAGGGGATCGCAAGGAACCAACCTTAGCTGGTAATGAAAATGCTGAATTGTCCTTACTTGACAAAGGCATCAACACCGAAACATTCTTACCTGACAGAATGAGTGAAACTGCGACATTCTTACCTGAAAGAGTGAAAGAAGCAGCAACATACTTACCTGAAAAAACGAAAAAAAACGAAGTATACTTACCTGACGTAGAAACGGGGGATGAAACTAACACAAACCTACCTCAATTGGATGGTGTCCTAAAGTCGCAGCAACGTGATGTAAGTTTTGAACCCATCATACACGATCAGACACATACATCTGAAAAGACCAAAGTCTTAGAGAATAGCTCATCAGCTCTGTCGGAAACAGAGAGCTCACTTCGTCCTGTCTCAGTTGAGAATCAAACCGAAACGGATGAGCATGATACTGTGCAACCAGAGATGTATGTCAGGAGATCTGAACGAAGTAGTCAGCCTCCTCAAAGACTAACTTACTCTCAATTGGGCAATCCACTAGTGACCGTAGTTAGGTCCCTTTTCCAAGGACTTAATAAAGCTTTTATTTTCTCTCTTACTCAAGAAGTTGTGTACCCCGTAGAAACAATGCACAGGGACGTGCATGATATTTAATGGGGGAGGATGTAACCCAGAAGCTAGAACCTTAATGAGGTATTAACTAATTGGCTTACTAATATGATCCATCCTCAATTTAGATAAAATATAAAATATAAATTAAGGAAATTAACAATACTAATTAATAGATATCTAATTAACTAATAGATAATTTCATAATGAATTATTGGAAGGGTGAATAACTAAAATAACGAGTTTAATATTAAACATCGGTTAAAACAAGAATCTTGAACATCACTAACAGAAACAGAAGAGGAAAGCTGTATACTATTGGTCCAGGTGGGAATCTGAAATTTCATTGGCTGAGAGAAATAAGTCCCGCCTCCGCGAAATAAAACCGTGCGACGCAGCTGAGCGAGAGGAGAGACAAACGGCTGTGCAGCACGCAGATACAGAAAGCAAAGACTGAGCGGTTAGAGAGAGAGAGAGAGAAAAAAAAAACAACGGTCGAGGCCGTGAAGAACCCTGATTTGGGTGCCGCATAGATAGAGGGAGAGGCGGACTTGACTCCTTCTAATAAGAGCTAGGAACTTGGAACCAACGCGGTGAGTAAAGAAAAAAGAAGAGAAAAAGCTAACGATGCAACTTAAAAAAAAAAGGGAAACTTAAATAGCTTATCAAATTAATTCCATTCTTATAGATTTGTGTGGAGACGACAGAGTGAACCAATCCTCTGTAGGAGGGAACCGTTGGAGCGCGTTGGTGAGTGAATGAGATTAAATTCAGTAAATTATTAAATTCAAAAAGCTAATTACAGCAACCGAGGTGACAGCAGTGGGCTGCTAGACGTTAGATCCCAGGAGTTAACATCTCAAACTACCAGTTAACGGTGGTAGGGCATATAGGAGTTAACGGCTCAAACCGCCAGTTAACGGCGGTACGGCATATGGGATTCCCAGGAGTTAACGGCTCAAACCGCCAGTTAACGGTGGTACGGCCTAGATGTACAAGGTCCTCAGGGGCGTTATAGCTAACGCCATAGAATTAGCAATGCGTCCCTTAACCAAACATTTAATAATAAAAAAAATAGATAAATAAAAATAAATAAAAGCTAACTGATTAGGGAGGAATTATTTTACAAAGGTGGACCAAAGGACCAGAATTTATATTTTGTTGAATTTTGTTATAGAACATTTTATTTATTTATTTATTTATTTATTGTGTTACAGATATACAAGGTGTCACAATGCTGTATAGAAACACAACTAAATGTATCCTTGTTGTCATGAATGTATTTCTTGTTGAATAGTGTAGAGTAATAGAATCTAACTGAGCCTATTGAGCTGAACAATTGTTGTCATATGTAATTATATTTCCAGAGCTACTGAGAATTATTTTAATAGACAATCAAATTGATGTTATGTTAGTTGAACTGTGAACCCAAACATGATTGGCTATGCCAATAGAGTGAAGCATTTGTTTAAGTCTGTAAGACTTTATGCTGTGATGTGACGAGAAGGGTCGATGCCAACTCGCTAACAGTCCTGTTGTTTACAGGCTGGGTTTTTTTTTTTTTCCTTGGGTTTGATCCCGACTCCTATGATCACTCACTTGGAACGAGAACTGGATTTCTTCCTGACGAGGGAGATGGCGAGCCTTAACCACTGAACGAACCAGGACATCTCAAGTAACTGAAGAGCAGACTGCTCTCTTCTGTGAACAATCTCAACGGTGTGGTAGGAAAAAATCGCACCACCGGACTCTGACTTTCACCCCAAGCGTGGGGATTTGACTTGACGCCGGCTGACTTGTGACTCATATGATCAAATCTCATACCGAGCATTTTACTATTGTCGATTGTTTTCATCTGTTTTTGTGTGTTATCTTTATGTGTTATATTTCCCATTATTATTAAAATTTAGTATATAAACCGTTTCATGCTATACCCGTGACTCCAGTCATTCTTAAACAACCTCCAATTCTCCCCGAACCTAATTATTGGCCCATTTGTTTATTTTTTCTTTTAATTATCTTATTGTATCCTGTAATCCGGTTACAGTATGTTATCTCACTGGTAGAATTTAAGTAATGCAAGAGACACTTACATCACATGTCTTAAAGAATTCTGGGTCTTCCTCCCGCAGGTATACTGGAAGGGCACGTAGCACTGCAGTCCGTTTCACATCGACATCAGGTGCTTCCTATAAAGGGAAAAGAAAATAAGAGTTAATTTAACACTAAGTTTACAGGTGTCATTGCCTGGGAATAATACATGTTTATGACACATTAGGCTCTGCATAATTTTGGAGACATTTATTTTGAGACACAACCTGTCTCTCATGACAAAGAGCTTGTTTCTTACTCATTTGACAAAAATCCTAAACATTTTTTTTCAGGGTTATCTAGACTAACACTTTTGTTTTTGCTCCCATTTTTTAGGCCTGTTGGATATACTGCCAAGTTCTCTGAAACGCCTTTAAAGACGGCTTATGGTAGAGAGATGAACATTCCTTTCATGGGCAACAGCTCTGGTAGACATTCCTGCAGTCAGCATGCCAATTGCACGCTCCCTCAAAGGTTGCAACATCTGTGGCATTGTGCTGTTTGATCAAACTGCACATTTTAGGGTGGCCTTTTATTGTGGGCAGTCTAAGGCACACCTGTACATTATTCATGCTGTCTAATCAGCCCCCTGATATACCACACCTGTGAGGTGGGATGGTTTATCTTGGTAAAGGATAAGTGCTCACTAACACACATGTAGACAGATTTCAGAACAGTATTTGAAAGTCATGGGTGTTTTGTGAATGTGGACAAAGTTTCAGATGTTTGAGTTCAGCTCATGAATAATGGGAGCAAAAACAAAAGTGTTGCATTTATATTTGTCTTTGGTGTATATAGAAAACAGATGTTCCCAGCAATTAACAGTAGCCCATAGGCAGTCTAAAAACAAGCAAAATTGAGTGATTAACATAGAAACTTTTTACATTTGTGGTAGCAATTATATCTTTATCAATATTCACCTGATGATCATAATGATTCAGAATGTTTCGCAGAGCCTCCGATATCTTGCCAGTGCATGTGGCCTTCTGTCTGTATAGAGCCATAAGTCGTGGTGTGTGTCTGTCAAGTTCAGCATAGAACTGTTTCTGCAGGTTGATGTTTGTGACTCGGTGGAACTCCGCACAAACCTAAAAATACAGGAACATGAAAACATCCAATATAAAGCAAAATTACTGGCCAAATTGAGAAATCTTATATTTAAAGAGGGATTTCCAAATTTGTGCCCAGTTTTATCTTAATGCTGTCATTTTAACATTTGTTTTTCAATTTGAACTTAACCTTTCCAACACAACTGTATCACAAATCTGAAATAAATTTTTTGGCATCATGAGCCTAATGAATGTAAGAAAACTTCTCTTTAATTCAAGAGAACATCAGTTCCTACATTATAGACTCAGCAAGTTTTATCTGTGGTTGCCTGTCTACTTAAAGCCGGGCGTACACTGTGCGACTTTTTCACTTTTTTGAGCTGATTTTCCACTCGTGCGACAATCCACAAGATCGGGGTGAGTTTTGCGCCGAGTGTCGTGTAGTATACAGGGGGTTACAAGAGGCAATTAACACCACATGACCAGCTATCGAGAGCTCGCACAAACTTCTGGCGTGTTTAATATTTTGCTCGTCCCTCGTGAGGGTATCGCACTTTTGAAGCGGCGCTGCGAGCAGCTGCGACGCAAAAAGTATCAGAACCGCTCACGACGCATACGCAATCCTGCATCAACACCGCTCGCCCGCTATTTCCCTAATAACACACTTTGTTCATTTTAATTTCTACACGTTTTTTACTCACAAAGACTGTCAAGAAAGAGTGTTTGTCGTGTTCATGTCAAATTAAACTGATCACAAAACACAGATTTACTTTCTTTATTTCATTTTACTCATCCAGCCCCCATAAATCCCTGTGTGTCCTGCAGCACTCCCGAAGGACAACAGGCAAAACAAGACAAAAAAGTCTCACATGTTGAGTAAAAACTGCTATTTTTAGCATATTTTAGGGCCGACGTGTTGCTACCAGGCGTGCAGTGTGAGCAGTCAGGTCGCATCCAAGAACTGGGTCGTGCAGTGTGAGCACATGACTCGTGAGATCTGCCCTGCGAGGAAGTCGTACAGTTTGAGCTGAAGCTGAGTGCTACGAGTGAAAAAGTGGCACAGTGTACGCCCGGCTTAACTCATTCACTGTCATTGATGACTAAAGTCGTCATTTTAGATCCCACCGTTCACTGCCAATGAAGACTTAAGTCGCCATTTGAATGTTTTTACTGTGTGGGCATTGGAATGAGCCCCCGCATCGTGACTGAAGCTCTCACCTCTAAAGCCGATCTTCATCCGCATATATCACACATGACGTGATCAGGAAGTAGAAAATCCATGTGTTAGATCGTTTTGGGTGGCTGCTGTAAAAAAACAGTGAGGTGCGAACCGGAAAAGCTTCTGCCGATCACAATTCAACAACGGATTATGAAAGAACGGATAATGCTCGAAATGCGCAGATTCTTCATGATTTAAGGTGAGTCTCCACTTTGTTTTGGTTGTTTTGGCGTCAACATCCTAGCACACAACGTTCTGTGACTCTTAAAAAAACTATAAAATTGGTGAGAAACACTGGCAGCGAAAGGGATTTACCGATCAGGAAACGGCTGGCAGCGAATGAGTTAATGTTGAAGCACCACAACTAATAGGGTGCTTAGTTGTAGCGCTTTAAGATATTTTTTCTACCTATTTGAACAATGTTTATAAGAAGTACTTTGTTTAACATGTTAAATAAATAAATCTGAATCTGAAGATCTGCTGAACTTGCATTGTTTCAAGTTAAATTGAATAAGAAAAAAAAATCAGTGCAACACCAACCTGTGAGTGAAATCGCAGAGCTGGCCATTTCTCTAAGAAGTCCTTCACCATTGGGTTTTCTTGAACGATCTCATGGCGACGCAGTGCAAAGGTTGTTTGCATCAGTTTTTCAATCATTACTTTGTTGGGCTCGGTCTTCTCAACCTCATTTTTTATCTGGACTCTCAATTCCTCCAGACTGGCCTTATCTTCTCCTCTTGGAAAGTTTGGGAGGTAGTTTACCTCAGCTTTTCGTGCTCTTTTTATGTTGGAGTGGGGATACTCTCCTTCTGGGTTGTTGATACTCCTTCTACCAGCATTCACGGACACCTCCGCGCATCCGGCTCTGGCTAGCTTGGTGCGGTAATTTCCCATCTTAAATTTTAAACTGGTCTTCCAACCATAACTTCCAGGCTCATTAAGACATGGATGAGTGGTAACAAGAGCTTTTGCTGCCAAACACACATCTCTGTCACTCGGATAGGCTTTGAAGGTGTGCATCACTGAAGCCATGGTCTCCAAGATGTTGTGCTTTTGGGCTCGTGTCAATTTCAGTTGCTTTCCAGACATCTCGTAGGCTTTATTTCCCTTCTCAAGGACATGTTCGACTTCGTAAGAAAAGGTAGGTACTGGGAAAGTGTCAGGCCAACACTTCAGACGCTGAGCTAAAGGCACATGAGGAAGGATGTCTGTGTCAGAACTTGCACAAGAACTGGCATCACTTTCGGATCGCACTATTTTTAATGTGCTCTTCTCTAGTAGCTCTTGAATATCATGTAGACAGGTAAGTTGCCCATCAAAGTCAGGGTCTTCGTATTGTAAGGTAAACTCAAAGTCCAGCCTTGGGTTGAGCTTCTCCCGGAGTATGGTGATTAGTTCTTCCACTGACTCAGGCCGCTTAGTTAGAGAAACCTTCACAACAACATCTGTAGTGCTGTAAACTCTCAGCAGGAATTTCTGAGATGCTGCCATCATCCTGTGTATAAAGCAAGGAATGGAGATGATTAAAAAATACTACAATGGTCTCAACACATATAAAAACAATGAACATCATACCATTAACCTTTTTTTATGAGTCATTTTATGGCAGAGTGGTACTCAGAATTGGCATCTGAGTACCAAGCAATAGCCCAAAAGATTTACTGTCACAAGTGGAGCAGTACCTCTTGTGGTAATGCATACACATAGCCTTTACAAGGTCTGATAATTGTATACTCAGCAATCATTACAGCTGTCAAAAATGGGGGGTCAAATATACTATAGTCTTGTTTTCCAATTTTAATTTAAAAAGTACACTGTAAATTT
Source organism: Nothobranchius furzeri (assembly GCF_043380555.1). Classification (NCBI taxonomy): domain Eukaryota; kingdom Metazoa; phylum Chordata; class Actinopteri; order Cyprinodontiformes; family Nothobranchiidae; genus Nothobranchius; species Nothobranchius furzeri. The sequence goes on along the minus strand of NC_091744.1, from coordinate 12,600,458 downwards.
CATAACAAAATAAACTTACTATTTTTGCTGGTTACTTTGGGTGCATTCTAGCATTTTATGGCCAATCTTTCAACAGTCCAGAACAAAGGTAAGTATTTTACATGTTACATAGTCACAGGCATAGGCGTCAGTTTAACCGGGGACACCGGGGACATGTCCCCGGCAAAATTTGTAATTGGCAGCTGTGTCCCCCCCACTTTCAAAAAAGCCTGCTGATGAGGATTTTTGTTTTACCAGCTCAGATCTTATACCAGGGGTCGGCAACCTGTTCCCATCAAAGAGCCATTATTACCCATTTCCCACAGTAAAGAAAACACCGCAGCAGTCGCATCGTTGTGGGCAGGGCCTACCCTCAGACAGCAGAGAGCTGCTCACAACCAGGTGACAGCAGCCGGTACCATGGGCGTCGCACCCGTGGGGGATTCAACACCCACACTTTTCCAGCTGTTTTGCTCACCTCCACACCAGTCTGGTTTCTTTATGTCACACTCACTCTGTTTGCCTCATCTCCTTCTTCACCTCCGCTTCTGACAGCCGATGTCGGGTTTCCAGGAGAGCAGGAGAGGGAGGGACGGAAGAGCTCGACTGAATAATTTTACATCTTGACATTAGCTGTACAAAGTCTGAGTTTGATAAAGTGAAGAACAACAATTTGCAGAGGTTTATAACTGGCGCGGTGCCAGGTTTTCATTTTTGGGTGGGCCACGGTAATTCTGGACCTTAATAAGCAGTGACTTAGTGAAGCAGGCAGGTCGCGCTAGGAAATTTAGTTTAAAAAGACGTCATAAATGTGTTCCCCCGTCCTTTTTATTTATAAAATATGAAGTAAAAACTCCCAATTTAATTTTCATTCATTTGTCATTAATATTTAGTCTACACCCGTGCGTTAAGTGGACCAACTTTCAGTAAACGCAAAGCATCCAGCCCATCTCTCCAAATGCGTAAAATGTGCATCAGCCGTTAGGCGTGCCGCGCGCACCATCAGCTACGCTAGCCCAGACAAGAGCAGAGCAAATAGAGAAAGAATAGAGGATAATTGTGTCTGGATGTGGATGGAGATTACATTTTACAGCAGCCTAATCATCATTTAAATACGTAAACCATCACCCGTCTTCTAGTCCATGCTATCAGCATTGTTTTAATTGGTGTGTGTGTGTGTGTGTGTGTGTTCCACTTCAAACACTGGTCTAACCAACCAGACCTGCGTGTCCAGTAACATATTAATGTTACAATTAAACAGTTTCACTTCATGTAGGCTAGGAACGTTTCACCTGCCGTGGCCCGACCGCTTCTGCTCCACATGAACTTTGTGCGTGATCAAATGTCTCTACAGGAGCTTTCTGAGCTGAAGAGGCGACTGGATGCGTCATGCGTCTCCATATTGGAGACAGGAACAAGCGCTGTTCAGCCAAACTTTCATAATTTCATAAAAATAACATTTTCCAAGTGACACATCCCTCAGAGAGACCGGGTTTCCTCTTCAGTGGGAGGAAATCAACGAACATCCTTGAGTTTATCCGTCAAAATAAAAGTCAAATGGAAATATCTGTAACCTGTCATTTAACTGTTTTGCCTTCCTGTGAAGATTGTTGCAAAGAGAAACAACTAAACTTGATTAACCCCAGAGCCATGCGCACTGCGCTGTATGTCATGACTGTAAATGAGGGGGAAACGATTTAATGGGATCCTTTTCTTTTCAACATGGTTTAATGTAAAGTTTCATTCAGTACAAACTTTAGTTACACCAATCTAACGAGACAGAGCCTGGATTTGTATTCTGAACAGTTTAAACATGTTTAAAGCGGAGACATGCGTGACGCATCTAAAATTCGCACCTGCTCCGCTATTATGGAAATTAAAATAACAAGATGAATAGCATGAACTTATTTTAGGCACAGACAACATCCCCCACACTTTTGAAAAGTTTGCAACGCGCCTGGTCGCTCGTGTACGTCAAAGTTATCTTTCGTAAGACGATAATGAATAAAACGATTTATATAAAGTGGATCCAGAAGTTGTAGCCCGTCTCTGCCTACAATATTTAGATATTTTTCACCCTGTTGGTGGTTTTACTGAGCAGGTGCCACTTTTGTCAAGCGATTCTTTTTAAAACATGTTTAGACTGTTCAGAATACAAATCCAGGCTCTCAGAACCAGAGCGCATGCGGGAAAGTTCCTCCCACTGAAGCGAGTGTTTTCCAAACCCGGTCACTCAGAGACTTGTCACTTAGAAAATGTTCCCTGATTATGAAACTTTGGCTGAATAGTGCTTGTTCCTGTCTCCAATGTGGCGACACATCCAGGAGCCGTCTGAGGAGAAGCCCAGAATCTGACATCCTCCAGCTCAGGAAGCGCATATGATTACGCACAAGCGTGATGCGTCAACCCGGTCTCACAGTCAGACCGGGTTGGACCTGTTCAGGTTTACGCAGACAATCTTTACATTTAGAATTGGCATACAGATGTAAAATTAATGCAGTAAAATATAAAGCATTTTATTTAAATATCCATTCATTATTTTAAAAGTACAGAGAGCCGCATCAGATGGATGGAGGAGCCGCTTGCGGCTCCAGATCCGCGGATTGCCGACCCCTGTGCTAGTCTACTTTATTGTCCCCAGCAATTTTTAAACCCCACTCAAGTGTATGGTTATTGTCCCCAGCAATTCTGAAAACAAACTGACGCCCTTGGTCACAGGCCATCATTTCATTTAGTCACGGTAAAAACTAACCCTATTTCAACATCATAATCTACATTTTCTCACCAGGCATACAAACAATACATAAGAATTTACACAGCAATTATTTTACAAAACAGAGACAAACTGCAGGAGAAATATTTGGAAAAACACATCATGTGATATTAAATCAGTGAGATACATCTAAAAGGAAACAGAACTTCTAGTAGCAAACTACTTTTTACAGACTACTGTCTAATGTTGCTCTCTTAACCCCCCCACCACCACCACCACGCACACACACATAGCATCTGCATTTTGAAACTTTGGGGTGGAACAAATCTTAAAATATATGTAAATCACATAATGCAAATTCACTTTCAGTGTAGAAGTATAAAACGTTTTGGTGTCAAAAGAAGTTTCCCTTCCACGTAGTATGCAGAAAGGGGTAAGCGGTCATTAAACTCTGACATGCAGTGGATAGCCATACAACTTGGGTAGAGTTCATATGACCTCATATGTTCAGTGTAGTTTGACCTGTGTTCTTTGCAAAGAAATGCAGCATCATTGTTAACAAGGAGGATTTTTTTGATCTCGCTAAACTGTGGCAGTCCCCCATCCTCCCCCACAGACACAAACATTCCAGGGCTGTAAGTTGTGACATCAACAATGATCTTTGATGTGCTGTAAATAATTCTGCTGTCAGTTTTATCCTTTATGTATTCTTGTGCAACTTCAGGAAGATCTGAAACCATGACAGAAGTAACGTGTGTCGTCTGCTGATGCGGCTGAAAAAATGAAGGTGCACTGAGGTAGTAGGCCACCATGTGTTGGTGCCGTGTTGCTAATGTTTTTAACACATTCTTAAAGTTTTGTGTGTCATGTATTACCCTCTTGAAAAAGCGATGCTTACCCTCGAACCTCATTGTCCATAAGTGAACAAGTGGCCCAAAAGCACGTATAAGAGCTGGGTAGTGCTCTATATAATGATGTTTTGGAAGCAGTCTTAACTCAGGAAACATGTCCTGCAGCACTTTTCTGTGGTCATCTATCTTTGATTGCAAATACTGTATGGACTCTTCATCAAATCTTGGGCACAGCATAAGCTCAACAACCTCTTTCAAATCCATTAACACTGTCCAAGCAGCATCTTCCTCAGGGACTACATTACCGTTCATGAATGGCAGTACTCTCAGCAATGTGATATTCTCATGACCATTGCCACCAATGGTCCTCCTTGTAGAGAAGTTCTTTGAGATGGGCTTTGGTTTGTCAACTTTATCGGAGTGTTGGTAAGGAAAGGACAAGATTTTTCTATTCAACTGCTCCAGAGTAAAGTATTTCTGCCGGATCATCTCCTGAATACACACGGCCAACTCCACTGGTACAATTCCCTCAAAAAGGTCATGGAGGACATCAGGAGGGAAGCCTGTGGTTGTATGAAAATACTGCAAACTTTCAGTCAGGATGCAGTTCCGTTGCACACCTGCCTGACTATGACCATCCCCATGTAGAACTTCCTGCACATTTTGGTCATAACTGGCTTTTGTTCTGAGGCTAAACTTGCCATCTCCAACATCATGAGACTGAATTAGGTCTCGTGTTGCATTGCAAAACCTACAAATAAATCCAGTTCTGAAACACTGACTAAACCCAGCCAATGAGTGGGCTGCCAGGTTGTCAGCTACAACGCACATGATAGTCCCTTTAACAGATTTACCGAGGCACTCAATAAATACACCATCTTGCTCAAGAGTTTTTAGATCTTGTAGCAAAGGACCAAATGCTTTTTCATAGCCACACCTGTGGAGATCAGGTACCTTACATAATGCTGCTAGCTGAATGACATGCAGACCTGAACGATATTTACTTGGCAAATCAGCAAACATCCAGCATACTGCACACAGTTTGTGTATTTTCCTTGAAGTGCCCAATGGATTGGCAATTTCAAGGTCATCAATGTACAGTATCAGTGGCAGTGAAAGCTCTGATGAAGAAAACAACTCATTTCCTTGGAAATATGACCCATCTCTGTGGCTTGTGTAAAGACCCTCATAAGAGATATGTGTTTCCATAATTCTCTTAAGAATGTCTGTATGTTGGAACATTTTTTGGATCATCTCAAATATAGGGACATGAATTGCTGTACAACCAGGCTCCAATACATACTGAACAGGCATTACCACAGGGTAGTTCTTTTCAATAAACGTTTTTCTATGTTTATTTGAACAAAAGTCCTCCCCTTTAGCTGTGGCACAAGCAAAAATATTTGCATTATTTACAGCATTCAGCAAATCATTAAGGATAGCCTTGGAAGGAGTAACCTGATGCCTTTGTAATACATCATGCAGAGTCTTTTTAATGAGAGGCTTTGACAATGAAATGATTTGTGCCAGAGTATCAACTATTTCCTGAGATGCCATTTGAGAAACATGAAGAATACTTTCCATCTTCAGGAACAATGAAGACAAGTTCTTGTGTAATTGCTCTCTTAACTGCCTGGTATCACAAACACTGTCTACCTCAGGAAAAGCCAAGTCATCCAAATGCTCATCATTAACATCCTCAATGGCAAAGTCACTAGTGCTTTCCACTGGCCTGCTGTTTTCGTTTGACACAAGGACATCACAAATATGGGGTGCCATTTGTAAAGTCAAACAGTCATAATCTAACAGCAATATTTTTGGTTATTTAACATATCATTAATTCACTAACTAAATATTTAATTTACTAATTAAATATTTATTTTGGAACTAAATATTTAATTTGTAAATTAAATATTTATTTTCCGAAATAAATATTTAGATCCCAGCTAAATATTTATTTTGGAGCTAAACATTTAGTTTGCAAAATCAGTATTTGGGAAATAAATATTTAAGTCTGACCCAAAAATATAAACTATAGTGTGGAGCTAAATAACATCATGGAAAATAAATATTTAGCTGGGATCTAAATATTTCTTTGGAAAATATTTAATTTACAAATTAAATATTTAATTTAAATTTTAAATATTTATTTCCAAAATAAATATTTAATTAGTAAATTAAATATTTAGTTAGTGAATTAAATATTTATTTTACAAACTAAGTATTTAGATCAGACCTAAATATTTAGTTTGCAACATAAATATTTAACTATAAATTAAATATTTAGCGTGCTAACTAAATATTTATTTGGAAACTTTAACATTTATAAATGTATGAATAACATGGTGAAAATATGACTTTGAAAAAGTGAACTCTCAATTTTTTCTCTTATGATATGCTAAATAACCAAAAATATTGCTGTTAGATTATGACTGTTTGACTTTACAAATGGCACCCCATAGGAAAACACTATAGTTTGAAATGAAGTAAGAATGTAAAAACAAAAATAACATTTCTTCCCGCTTTGCTGATTTATTGAATCCTTCTTGTGGGTTTTTTGCTCATGAAAGTTAAGTTATGCTTCACTAGTGACTAACTGCAGTAAATGATGCTTTGCTGCAATTATTGTTAACAATATTAAAGTTAGACGTAATTACCACTTTTATCTGAAGAAGCGCGTCTTTATCCCCGCTCCAGCTGCTGAGATCAAAGTTGACAGAAACGGGGATCCGTGCCTGCAACCCGAGCAATTAATCCGCGTATTTCCAGCAGAACACGTTTGCCGAAAGATTTGTGCGATAATCACACTTTCATTTTCCTCATACTCGACTCACGTGACCAGGCGCAAATGTCACGTAACCAACGCAATTGCGTCATGAATATGCAAATTAGAACGTTGCGACCTCTAGTAACCTCTGAGCAAGCGTCAGCAAGGCAGATCAGAACGCTTCATAGAAGCACGTGATCATAAGCTTTGATACGTCATACAGAGAACATCATTTCTTACTACAAGTCATTGTTGGTCAGAGCACTCGACGCGATTTTAAAATGCAATACGATATAGAAGAATACAACTGGGAGTTGAAAAACAAAATAAGCCAAACTGAGAGAGAAATTCAGAAAGTGAAAGATGAAATTTCAGCATTTAGAGAAAAATCTGCTTTTGAGTATAAAATACGAGAAGCCAAACATGCAGAAAATATGCAACAGAGAGGCTTGAAACATGATGCAGAAATGAAAATCCTCCATCAAAAGATTTCTACTCTAAATAAACTCGTTTTAGAGAATGACAGTCGAATAGCAGCGCTCAGAAAGGAAAATGACAACCTGAGCGTTTACAGAAAATTAAAAGAAAAACGCGATTTTGACACAAATAAGATTGAGCGACCTCCGAACAGACCTGAGACTAATAGAGAAAAGAAGATCAGCCAGTTACATAAAATGAGTCAGCTAGCTTTGAAGGACGCCTCAACACAAAGTAATGAGGTAAAACCGGCTGCATTGGGAAAAGATAATGCTAGATATAATATTTTAATTCAAGAAAAGATGCGTTTTTGTGAAAACATGACAGGGGAACTAAAGAAAACAGACGAGAAATTATTAAAGGTAGATGAAAAAATGGCTGCACTCAGGCACATCAGAAGGCTGCAGTAAAGTGAAGATGATTTGAAACAAGAAAGAGAAGAAGCTTTTGTGTTAAGATCTTTTAATCCAGAGACGAGAAGAATAATGAATTTATTTCCCAGGGAGGTACCGATCTCTCAACCAAAAGAGGCTGATGTAAAGAAAAAAGTTAGAGATCCAATGAGTTGGTTACGGGAATAAGAGGGTTAATCCCACAGTGGGGGTGTCATTTTTAAACACAGATGAGGGGAAAGTGTCGAAGGGGCATGCTAGCTCAGGCAAATAAACACGAGCTAAACTTTCTAGGGTCATGGGTCGGGTTGGGGTTGGGAGAGATAAGGCTGAAAGAGAGATGCTAGATCTTACCGTACTGACTTTGTCTCTGCGACACCAGGTTGGAGTAATAGACAACCCTCGCATCTCTGACTACAGAGTTAACGGATGTCAGAAGGTGGACGGGGAGACGTGTTTTCATACACAGGCTGCAAATGCTGTAATTGAGCCTGGGAGTTTATACTGCAGGAACTGATCTGGTTCTGAAAGGACAGATGTTGTCCAGAGTGGAGAGGCAATACTCGTTAACCTGAGAGGTTAATGATGATAAAAGATAAATGACCCGCTCTTTCTAACACCAGCTGAAAGCTCATTCACGCAAGAGTCTGCCTCTCAGGGGCCACGCCCACAGGGCCAGCCTTTCTGGATGTGGGTGGTGTGTCTCCCCATGAGCCTGGGACAACAGGTCCTTGCAAAGCGGCAGTTGCCATGGGGAACCTCACAGGAGTTGGGAGATTTCCACCAATCAAATTTTCCCCGGCCACCGTGGGATAGTTAGCATGGCTAGTTAGTTAGTTAGTTAGTTAGTTAGTTAGTTAGTTAGTTAGTCAGTCAGTTAGTCACTCAGTCAGTTAGTTAGTTAGTTAGTTAGTTAGTTAGTTAGTTAGTTAGTTAGTTAGTAATGTGGCTCAAAAAGCTGAGTGCACCCCCACAAATGTCATCAAAATGACTGACTCAGACAATATCAGCCTCAACCCAAGATGTAGTTAGCTAGTATCTCAGTTAGTTAGTTAGTTAGTTAGTTAGTTAGTTAGTTAGTTAGTTAGTAATGTGGCTCAAAAAGCTGAGTGCACCCCCACAAATGTCATCAAAATGACTGACTCAGACAATATCAGCCTCAACCCAAGATGTAGTTAGCTAGTATCTCAGTTAGTTAGTTAGTTAGTTAGTTAGTTAGTTACTTAGTTAGTTAGTTAGTTAGTTAGTTAGTTAGTTAGTTAGTCAGTCAGTCAGTCAGTCAGTCAGTCAGTCAGTCAGTCAGTCAGTTAGTTAGTTAGTTAGTTAGTTAGTTAGTTAGTTAGTTAGTTAGTTAGTTAGTTAGTTAGTTAGTTAGTTAGTAATGTGGCTCAAAAAGCTGAGTGCACCCCCACAAATGTCATCAAAATGACTGACTCAGACAATATCAGCCTCAACCCAAGATGTAGTTAGCTAGTATATCATTTAGTTAGTTAGTTAGTTAGTTAGTTAGTTAGTTAGTTAGTTAGTTAGTTAGTTAGTTAGTTAGTTAGTAATTTGACTCAAACAGCAGCATGCATCCCCACAAATGTTCCATCAAAATGGCCGGCTCAGCCAACATCAGCCTCAACCCAAGTTAGTGGGATGTGTATCTCCCCATGAGCCTGGGACAACAGGTCCCTGAGGAGCAGCAGTTGCCATGGGGAACCTCACAGGAGTTGGGAGATCTTCACCAACCAATGTTTCCCCGGCCACCGTGGTGCTATTAGGATCATGGACAGACCCTGCTCCCTCACCCTGGGTAAAGTGGGGGGTATGGGGGCCTCTGGAGGGAACGCATGAAGGAGAGACCTTGGCCATTTGTGCGCAAGAGCGTCCCCCCCACCCCCCCACCCCCCACCCCCCGTGGGGCGCCACGATCCTGCAGGGAGAATTTAAGTGGGCATCTGTTCCTCATGACCTGATGGGAATCAGCCTGTACAGACTTTCCCTCCTGATGCTTTCCAACAGCTGCTTTCCTTCATCACTTTAACAGTCAGTGAGTCACTATGATTTTCCTATATTTCACTCACATTTATGGTGGTGGCAATGTTTATGAAACTTCAGAACTGCTGTATTTGATTTCACTTTTGCATCAACAAGAGTTCAGCAGTACTAACAGCAGTCGTGTGAGCACGGGAATAACGTTTATCGTTTATCGGTTTATCGTGTGTGAAATATTCACCTGAAATGATAAAATATATACAGCTACTTACAGATAAATAATTAGGTGCATTTCCTGTGCCCTCAGTGACATTAGGCCCAAGGTGAGATTATTATTAGCATAGCGATTAGAAAATAGAGCCAAAGGAACTGTTTTAACATCAGCACGCCACACCAAGCACTACAGCTTTGTCTGCTGTCTGTACAAATTATTACATTTACCTATTTATTGAATCTGAATTATGACTTCAGTTCAAACCAATATAGGGTCTTGAAATGTATTTTCACTGAGTTACTTTTAGCTACTCAAAACACAAACCTAGAGTTATTAGGCTACTTAATAACAACGCTTCATGATTCTTTGAAATTCTTCTACACTTCTTGTCACGTTTAGGAGCAGGAGGTTAGGACCCAAGATGCAGACCCAGGATGACACGAGGCAGGAATGTTAAATAAAGAAGAATCCTTTATTTAGGATGACAAAATAAAAATCCAAAAGGGGCAGGAGGCAAAAAACCCAATAACAAAATGAAGCAGGGAAAAATCCAAAAGCTCACTTCATGAGCAGAGAACCAGAGACCAGGAGGGAGAGACAACAAACAACGCTGACATAAAACAACAATGGACCGACAAGAACAATGAGACAAGGAGGGCTTATTTAGACAGGGAGGAGCAATTAGGGAAACAGGAAGCAGGTGTATGGAGTGAGGCTGGAGGAAGGCAGGTGACAACAATTATCTGGATGGGGAAGAGAACCAGAGGAGGGCAGATAAACCTAACACTATATAAAACACAAAACTAAACCTAAAGACTAAGGGAAGGACTCACACAAACACATACACATACTGACACTCACAAACTCATACACATACAAGAGGCTGTGGCTACAACTTAAGACACACAACAGAGATGCAGACAAAGGACACATGAGGGCGCTAAGAGAACACAAAAGGAGAACCTGGAGTGGGAACTGGAGGAGCTGGGGAACAAAGGGACACAGAACATGACACTTCTATCTCTAATAACCTAGTGAATAACTTCCCTCAGTCCGTTTCTAATTATTCAATCAACTTGCAAAAGCAAAACTTCATGAAGTTATTTAATTTTTTATCTTATTGTTAAAAATCAAATGTTATTGTCCTAAAAATCTTGTCATCTTTCGACTGTAGCATTAAATATTCTTAATAACTAGAAATGTAACATCTATAAAGCATCAAATCAAATAAATCTGACAAATAAGGGAAAAATGTCTGTGTTTATGTCCCCATCTTCACAGATTTAACAATTAGTCTTAGATACATTCAATTGTGGTGAACTGTTTATTTGCGTTTTATACAAACAATTGTCTGACATGTAAAATAGTAACATTTAAAGTTTGGATGTAAGAGGTGAAAATAAAGATTTTAAAAGTTCCAAATCTCCCAGTTGCCCCTCCACCTTCTACAGGTAAAAATTACATCTAGTTATACATTTATAAGTTGGATTTGACTGAAGATTTGTGTTTTTTTTATCTGAGATTATTGTTTTTATACTTTTATTAACTGATTCAATTATGTCCTCCCACTAAAACTGACACAACCATTTCTTCAGGTCAAACACCTCCAGATCTTTTTCTGAAGACAGTAGGATAAAGACCAGTGCTGACCACTGAGCAGGAGACAGTATCTGTAGAGAGACGTCCTGAACTCAGAGACTGTTGGATCTCCTCCACCAGACAAAGATGATTCAGTTCATTCAGACAGTAGAGCAGGTTGATGCTTGTCTCCGCAGACAGACTCTCATTGAGCTTCTTGTTGATGTGATCAACTGTTTCCTGATTGGATCTGCTTCCTGTCTTCCCCAGCAGGTCTTTTAGGAGAGTCTGATTGGCCGGCCGGGACAGACCAAGGAGAAAGCGTCCAGGTGTCCATTTGGACTCTCAAAGGCCTTGTTCACAGCACTCTGATAGAGATCATTTAGATTTGGACCGCTGAAAAGTTTAGACCACAGAGAATGTTGCTGTTTGTCTTCCATTAGATTGACACCAGAGCTGATGAAGGTCATATCGACATGCAGAGCAGCCAGAAACTCCTGAACACTCAGGTGGATGAAGCAGAAGACCTTTACCTGGTACAGTCCTGTCTCTTCTACAAAGATCTGTGTGAACACTCCTGAGTACACTGAGGCTGCTCTGATATCGATGCCACACTGTCAGGTCTGATTCATAGAAGATCAGGTTTCCTTTCTGCAGCTGATCAAAAGCCAGTTTTCCCAGAGACTCAATCATCTTCCTGCTCTCTGGACTCCAGTGTGGATCTGCCTCAGCTCCTCCATCATACTTGACCTTCACTTTGGCCTGAACAACCAGGAAGTGAATGTACATCTGAGTCAGGGTCTTGGGCAGCTTTCCCCCATCTTTGTTTTTAAACACCTCCTCCAGAACTGTAGCAGTGATCCAGCAGAAGACTGGGATGTGACACATGATGTGAAGGCTTCGTGATGTCTTGATGTGGAGGATAATCCTGATGGCCTGCTCCGCATCTCTGAATCTCTTCCTGAAGTACTCCTCCTTCTGTGGGTCAGTGAACCCTCTGACCTCTGTTACAATGCCACCACACTCAGAGGGGATCTGATTGGCTGCTGCGGGTCTTGTGGTTATCCAGAGGCGAGCAGAAGGAAGCAGGTTCCCCCTGATGAGGTCTGTTAGTAGAACTTCCAATGAGGAGGACTCTGTGACATCAGTCAGGATCTTACTGTGGTGGAAGTCCAGAGGAAGTCGACACTCATCCAGACCATCTGAGATGAACACGACCTGGAACTCTTCAAAGCTCCTGTTATTTTTGGTTTCAGTGAAGAAGTGATGAACAAGTTCCACCAAACTAAACTTCTTTTCTTTTAGCACTTTCAGTTCTCTGAAGGAGAACGGAAACATGAAGTGGATGTTCTGGTAGGCGTTGTCTTCAGCCCGGTCCAGAGTAAACTTCTGAGTTAAGACCGTTTTGCCAATACTAGCCACTCCCTTTGAGATCACTGTTCTAACAAGTTCGTCTCTCCCAGGTGGGAGTTTGAAGAGGTCTCGTCTGATTGTCGTTTCTAGTTTTTTTAGTTTCCTGGACGCCACTTCAATCTCTCTGATCTCATGTTCATTGTTGACCTCTCCAGTCCCTCCCTCTGTGATGTAGAGCTCAGTGTAGATCTCATTCAGATGTGTTGGGTTTCCTGCTTTAGCAATCCCCTCAAACACACACTGGAACCTCTTCTTCAGGCCAGATTTAAGTTTACGTTGACTAAATGCAACACAACATAAAGTATGTCAGGGTGTATTTTATGTAAGTACACGGGAAACTTGATACTTCTGCAAATAACTTGTTTGATTAATCTTTGTACCTGTTTGCAGATGGTCAGCCAGCTGGTCCTGCTTCATTCTTTTGAGGAAGTGTTATGGGAAATTTTATGTTAATTAATTCTTGATCATGGACTCAATCAACTGAATGTAAATGTATTGTTCTATGTCTCTTTGCATCACACACACACACACACACACACACACACACACACACACACACACACACACACACACACACACACACACACACACACACACACACACACAATCTCTCTCTCTCTCTCTCTCTTTTATCTCTTGGTATAAATAAACTCTGTGACCTGTTGTTTGGGGCATTTTGCCACAGTTATAACTGTTTGACGTGTCTGCTCATTGTCTCCTTCTCTCTTCACTATAGGAAATGGGTTATTGATAAACATATTGATAAAATCCATGACATTTTTTGGTCATTCAAAAGCCATAGTAAATCATCTTTACTTCCAGGTTTCCCCCTTTACCATTACCTAAAACTAAAAAACTCAAATGAAGAGAACAGTCATTGTCCAGATGGTCTAATCTATTTTTACTTTCTTTATGAAGCTACATGGCAGCCATGACACCTAATAAAAACATGATTTCTCATGTACTTTACTGGTCTTTGTAAAACGTCATTCTCCTATAAAATGAAAACAATTGTAAAACATGAGTTTTTTAAGTATAAACAATTTAAAAAATCATGATTTATATGATTATTTTGGGATTTATCATTACTTTTTGTTGATCTTTACAATTAGTCGACTGTATTGTATGTTTCTGAGTTTGTCAGGTGTGTGTGTGTGTGTGTGTGTGTGTGTGTGTGTGTGTGTGTGTGTGTGTGTGTGTGTGTGTGTGTGTGTGTGTGTGTGTGTGTGTGTGAATATAGTGAATGTCACCCATAAACTGAATCTTAAAGCTGCTTTCCAACAGAGGAGGAACTCACCTCCACACTTGACTCATTGATTCTGTCAGCATGTTTATCGAAGCCTCAATAAAAGCTAATTATTCCATTTTTCTTTTTCAAAATTTTCCAGCCAAAAAGGAACCGTATCTATCCTGGATGACATCGGCAGCATGTTTGACGACTTGGCAGACCAACTGGATGCAATGCTCGACTGATCTCCAGCCCCCCTCCCCCTGACCCATCCCTCATGACATGTAGGTGTGTGAGAAGACGGCGCTCCCAAGACTAAATGCTGGCGCTTTGGGGAGCTCGTGTTTGAGCGTCTGGCCCTCCCATGTTAAGTGCTTCCTGAGTAGCCTTGAAGAGGGAGTCCTCTTTATCTGGTGCAGTAGCTCTGGCTCCTTCTCCTGATGCGAGGAAGCTGCTCCCACACAACCTCTGACCTCTGCAGCCCAGCGCGTTACCTCCACCCAGCCTCAGACTGCTGCGTGGACCGAGAAGCACAATAATTCATCTCTACACAAAAAAGGCTGGCTTAGACAAACTTTCGGGTGCAGTCTTACGAAGAAACTAAGCACACTAATTGTCTCAAAGGCAAGTAGACGGAGAGATGAACAAACACGTCACGCTCTGATGAGGATTTTTAAAAGCACACTGAAACACAGACCGCTCTCTTTGAGTCCGTCTCTCCTCTAAAATATCAAAAGGATTCATTTTTCCAGATGCGTCGTAGCCTCCGTTTCTCCTCTGTACGAGTGGAGGCCAGTGGTTCGCTGGACTTCCTGACCCGCATGTCGTCTCTTCTCACGTTGTTGTTGGTGCTCTTGCTGTTATTGTTGGTGTTGTTGTTTCGAGCGTGTGCGTAGTCCCTGCTTTTTGCTCATGTCAGTGTCCTCCTGCTCGTACAGTACGTAGTTACGCTAAGGATCAGACCAGCTATGAATTCTTAAGACACTTGCACATAAATCAGATCGCCGGTGTTCATCTCTACACATGAAGGTTTTATGCTTGATGATAATAAGAGACCAACACTGACAAAAAGCACACGTGAGGCGCACAACAGTGATTTCAAAAATATATTTCTTTACATTTCAAGGCTTTATATAGCCCATCCAATCAACATTCACACATACCGTAAATCCTCTAATGATAGCCTGTATTTAATTAACTGCCAGGTATCACAGTTTGGCCGGTGTCGGAGTTGGCGGAGGTGAATAATGGCCCGTTTTTTTTTATTGTGGCCAGGTGGAATGTGGTAACAAGCAAGTACGGGGGGCGGTTGTGTCATCCGTCTCACTTTTGATTTGCCAGTGATAGACCGCGAGGGTAACTTTAACCATGGCAGGTGCGGAGACAAAGAGGAGGCGAAAATTTGATATCAAGTTCAAAGAGAACGTGCTGATTATGCTGCAGAACACTCTGGGGAGCAATAGGGGTTGTATGAACTAGTCACTAGTCGACTTCACCGCTCTATAGTGACTTTTTATGCCCGTCATCAACTAGTCGCTGTCATGTGATAATGACCGGCAAGATGCAGTCCTCGGAAAAGACAGCAGCCTGCTGTCAGAAGGTGAGGAGCTCCTGCACGTCTGGAGACAACGCGCTGTGCCAGAGCGTCGGTACTGACACCCGCCGTAAAACGGTAATTTAACCAAATTGTGACGTTTACCCTCTTGCAATTTAATCTTCCCCTCACCCCCATCCTAACCTTAACCAGCTTGTGCATGCAAAGCTCTGATTGTTGACGCGCTCCATACATCTGCGTCCTGAGCACGGCCACAGTAACATTATCAAATTAGGTGTCGCCACCTCAAAAACTAATTTAACATGCGATCGTTCATGTCGGCTCATTTCCTTTTATGTTTTCTGTCTTTTATGCTTTTATTTGTGCCTGATGCGTTTCGCTGCTGTGGATCAGGGCGAATCACCTGTTTTGTCCTCGGTGACGCACCTCACTGATGTGGCCGGCGAGCACTCCGCTGTTTTTGCGGTCGGTAGATCTTTTAGAACTGCAGTTCAAAGGTAACTCATAAGGTGAATATATATGAACCCAGGTAGCAGTTTTTCTTTAGGATTGAGAGGAGATGCAGGAAGATAATAAACAGATACAGGACAGAAAAATAGTCAAATAAAAACAAGTTATTTTTTGTACCTGGTGGTTGCAACAAACAGACGCCATTGAAGGTAATCAGATGTGAGGAACAGAAAATGAAATAATTATTTTAATGTTTAGAGCAGCAGGAACTCCGAGATGCTGCAGGCACATCAGTGAGTTTGCGGCCACTGCGCAGGGGGAGGGGAGAGGGCTGAAGCAGAAACTACTGTTGTTAAAAGAAATGTGTTTAACTTTGAAAATGTGGGCGCAATTTTAATTGTCAAAAACTCCAGCGAACCATTAGTTCATTTTACTCAAATAGAAATTGAGGCCTGCCTCTAATACTGGCCCTCCTTCCAATAAAGGCCTGGAGCTTGATGAGCTTGAGTCAAATACAGGCCCGGGCCTGTATTAGAAGATTTACGGTAGGTTTAAAACAGGCGCTCCTAAAGCGCCCTCTAGTGTTTGGTTAGTAAAATTGCCTTTAATCAACTTAACCTCCTTCTCGTCTTCCTCTTTTATCACAATTATTTCTAAATTTGGTGTTTATTCTGCAAATCTCAGTGCCTTCGTATTTATCTATTCCTTTTGTTTAACAGCTTCATGATTTCTTTGACAACGCCCCTTTGTGTCAGTGATGTCCAAGTGATTTAACCCTAAAAGTTAACCCCCAAATGTCTGCAACCTTCTGTAACTACTGCAAAGCCTTGTATGAGCTAATATAAATACATAAAATAACAAAAAAATCTGGTAAGCTGTAATAAGTTGGCTTCACTCCTCCCGACGCCCCCAGTTTTCAGTGTTTTCCCTTCATATAAGCCAAGGCGGTGGATCAGCCACCAGTTTTCATCCTAGTGAAAAGTCCACTTGTATTTTTATGCTCTTTAAAACAAAGATCTATTTGAAAGACAGATAGTTCTATGTGAATAATAATAACTATGATGATAATCAAGAGGAATCTAAATGTTGAGTTGAAATGATCTGAGCCTGTACATTTCTGTTGGAGTTCTGGATGTGTTGTGACGGCTGTTGTTCCACGGTCAGGTTTAGGTTGCGTTTCTGCTGTGACGATACATTCCTGTACAGTTGTGATTAGAATAAATGTATAAATTATACCTCGCTTTGCCTTTTTAATGCTTCATGTACGGCAATGTGCATTTTGTCTTGGGGCTTATTGGAGAACTGTAAAGGGCTTCCTGCTACAAAAGCACATGTTAAAGGGGACGTGTTACGAATATATTTTTAAAGTTAGAACAATTTTGTGGTCTATACAAAACAGGAAAATGAAGATTTTTGCACAAAACCCCTTTAAGCAATCTCACCAGCTCTTTTTGACATTTTCAGTACATTTAAGAATACACGCTTGCTGGATCACAGGAGACTGGGTTTCCAGGTTGCTGGAGGACTGGAGGAGCTGAGCACGGAATAGGGAGCAGGATCCGGTAAGGTAAGGTCAGTATGGAGCGGACAGCCAGGGAGCGGCTGGGAGACAGCGGGACTGGTCCGGTAGGTTGCAGGACGGTGTGAAAGGTGGTGGTGGAAATCTGGAGAAGAGGCAGCTTACAAAAATCAGGCAAGCTTGGAAAAACACACAGGAACCAGCAATCTGGCTAGAAGTACGACTTGGACGATATCTACTTGGATTACTCAGTAATCAGGCTCGGGAGTCGTAGATACCAAAGTTGAGTTAATCATCCAGCGAATAAAGATGTCTCCCAGCAGCTTATATGTCCCTGGCCAACTGATGAGCAGATGGGCTGCAGCTGGTCCACTCCTTGACACGCCCACCTGCAGGAGAAGCTCAGAGAAGGTTTAGCAGAGAGAGGAGGACTCACCCCAGACCATGACACCAAGATAACTTAAAGTGATACTTTACAACTTTTTCGTATTTTGAACTCATTTTCTTGAGCCAGCATGTGCCAAAATGACCCTTTACATGGTGAATGAGATGTCACTCAGACCCTCAACACTCTGTGGCCAGAATACCACACTTGCAACTTCAGATTGCCGGTCAGGTCTGTTGGAGTTAGTAAAGCTGATATGCCTGGTTCTGCAGCCTAACCCCCGGGTTTCCACAGGAGCCATCAGCAGCACGTTACTGCAGCAGCACGTCTTGCTCACGTAAACTGCTGCCTGGCCCTTCCCACGAGACGCTAAGCAGCAGGGGAGCAGCTGTCACCGACAGAGCGCGAAGTCACCCGAGTGACTTCGTCAGTAAACACAACAACAAGCAGGAGAAACCTACAACATGGCTCCAAAAGGTTTGTGTTTTATGTTCTGTCCGTTTTATAATCGCCAATACGGACCTGAAAAACAAAGGAGACCGCTAGCTAGGTGATAACTTCTCACGGGGCCGCACAGTTAGTAACTATTTTTAAAAGTAAAGCAACCGGAAGGCAGTACGTTTCTTTATTCTGAAAATCTCGGGAGCTGCGCTCCATTTCCGCGTCCGATTTCCTGTCTTTCCTTCCCCAGAAATGTTGAACTTGACCCGTTTCAGAGGCGTCGCACGTAGAAAATAGAACCGGCGCGTAAAGGCTGCGACATGCTGCTCCTGAGACGCGGCTGACTCGCACTGCTGACGGCTGCTGACGGCTCCAGTGGAAAAGGTTCTGTTGACCACAGCGGCTCCTATCAGCAGCTATGACGTGCTGCTGCAGTAACGTGCTGCTGACGGCTCCTGTGGAAAGCCGGGGTTAAGGTGCTTTTCCAGGAACACTACTCAGGGCAACTCGGACCGATGCAGTTCAGCCCGACCACGGTTTCCAAGGGCACGCTTTGGTATTTTCTCCCCTATTTTTAGTCCCTGCTCCATTGAGGTACCTGGCAAGGCTGAGTTGGGCCGGTATCGTGATTCTGGCCGCTGATTGGCTAGGGGCTTCATGGAGCTGGCGTGGGAACAAAACTGCTTTCAGATGGGCTGACTCAAACCACGCTGTACAGAGCTGTTTTAGGCTGAGTAGTGCTCCTGGGAAACCACCCTCAGTGTCTACATGAGTGATTCATCACTAAATTGAACAAATCAGCAGCAGCAGCTCCTAGATGTTACTACTGGGTATGGAATGGAATATGATTTAAAATATAACTCGAGCAAAAGTGTTGTTCTAACCTACAGAACCACCCAGGATAAAAGGCTTAATTTTCCTGTGTTTAAGTTGTCCAGCAACAGTCTTGCAGTCTGTGAACAGATAAAATATCTTGGACACTTTATCACAGCCAATATGAGCGACGATGATGATATTTACAGGCAGTGCTGCAAGCTATATGTGCAAGCAAACACCATTGCACGGACATTCAGCTGTTGTTCCAAACCTGTTAAAGTGGCATTATTTAAAGCATACTGCACACCACTCTATACTGCACATCTGTGGTCATTCTATAAAAAGTCTAGCTTGCACAGGTTACAAGTGGCATACAATGATGCAACGAGAATCCTCCTCAAAACTCTTCGGGGAGGCAGTGCTAGTCAAACGTTTGTTTCTGTGAGCGTGTGCACATTTAAGGCACTTCTAAAAAATTTAATGTTCAAGTTTATGAGACGGCTGGAAGAGTCTTCCAATATAGTTGCACTCTCAAATCCCACTGTGAGCTGATCTCGTTATATGTCTAGGCTGAGAATGCACTGGTTAAAATGTTTGGGTGGATTTATCTCAACTAGTTAGTTTTGTTGTCCCTTACCTCCACTGCAGTTATATCCTGTGATTTTATATAGGCTTTTATTGGTATCAATGTTAATTGGTATGCTTTCTTTTCTTGTGTTTTTCTTGTATCTTTTTCTTTTATCTGTATGTTTCTTTTAAAATGGACTTTAAGTCTGGCAATAAACATATTATAAATCAGCTGCGTTCATGATTTAAAACATGCAGGAGATGTGCTGGAAGCAGACTGCAGCTCCAGGTATGTCAGCTCAATATTTGTTTAAGTCCCAACAGAGCCAACTGCCAGTCTGGAGTTGAAAGTAGAACATTCTGGCCAAAGGGGTGCGATGTGTGCTGGGTGGCTGTTCATTAACCCTCTAAAACAGGAGTATTCGATTCCGGTCCTGGAGGGCCGGTATCCAGCAGGTTTTAGTGGTTTCTCTGCTCCAATATGCTTGATTCAGTGGTTTAATCACCTGTGCAGCAGTTCAGGCTCTGCAGAAGCTTAACCCCGTAAATTTCCAGCGCAATGGGGTTTTGTCCCTCGGGCGGGACGCTGGAATGCTAAGGAGTTAATCGCCTGCTGGTTGAAATCAGGTGTGTCGAAACGGAGTTAAAACTAAAACGTGCTTGATACCGGCCCTCCAGGCTGGGAACTTCATACCACTGCTGTTAACGGCCATTTTAGCACACACTGGCTCAAGAAAATTTTAAAATATAAAAATTTCATATCATGGCTTTAAAATGTGTGTAGGACTCCGACATAGGGTTCAGACATTTTGCTGCAACTGTAAACACAATTTTCTGTAATTATTGAATTTGAAGTTGATTAAAATACAGCTAATCACGACGTACTAGCGGCATGAGCTGCCCTGTAAGACATCTTTTTAGTGACGTATGACAAACAGCTCTTCACTGTTTAGAGGAATATAGATTTTTATGATGATTTATGACAAAATTCCTTAAAATGAATAACTGAACCTAGTTTATCTTTATGTAGATGGTAAAGTGTAGTGAAACAGCGTTAGTCTCAGTCGGCATAAGCAGCAGGGCCCTGCAGGGAATCGAACCCCGTCTCATTACTGAGAGTTCCGTTACCAGAGCCTTTTGCTTTGGGCGACCGGAGACGGTAAAGCAAAACCTGCATCAACAAAGCATTTAATGTTGGAACATAAATTCTGTCTTGAAGCAGGAAAAAAGAAACCGTCAGACTAAAAAATTTTTTCTAATTAAATTCATTTTAGTATTTTATAAACGTTTTACAGATTTAGAGCCTCCTTTGACTTTTATGCTTTTCGTTTACTTCTCGTTCTTTTACGATGTTTATCCGTTCTTTAGTCGCGGTCAAAAGCATCGTATTTTTGTTCTGCGGTGAATCTTAAAGTTATGTTGAATGTAAATAATCTGAGTCTTAATTGCTTTAATCATTTACATGTTTAGACTATATTTTATTAGCCTTTAATATTTTAGTATTTATTGTTTAACTTTTGTAAAGAGCTATTTTTAAACGCGTGCACATTTAAACACTAAAACCTTTGTTTGCTCCGTCTGTGTCAGAGCTCTGATGTTCAGCTCCTTCCTGGTTCCTGCAGGACCACAAAGCCCAGAGAAGCTCAGTCCAGCAGGACGTGAGGACACAAACAGACACGGAGAGCTCCTCCTAAACCTGGAATCAAACTTTTCTACACATTATTTAGAACAGTTTCTTGTGACAGAACAGTTAGTGAAACAGAAAGGACATGATGAAGATGATGTTATCGTCCTTGTCTTTCATACGGATCAAAGATCACCCCAGCTTATGCTCATGTCACCAAGTAAACGTCCCATTTCTCACTAAGACCTGCTCTATCTGCTCTACCAGATTATCAGGAGCATCACTGTAGTTGTAGTTTTGCCTCCATCTTCCTGCCCTCCTTGGTCTCTTGTTTATCTTCTACCACCTCTCACCATCCATCTCAGGTGGGATCTTGTTTGCTCCGATGGCCTCTTGTGTTCCAGGCTTACATCTTTTAGTGAACGTTAGAATATCATGTACTAATATATATATATGCATGTGTGTGTGTGTGTGTGTGTGTGTGTGTGTGTGTGTGTGTGTGTGTGTGTGTGTGTGTGTGTGTGTGTATGATGCTAAACCAGACTGCCTGCTCCATCAGATGAAAAGGAAATCCTCTCAGGACCCAAATAAAATAGAAGATTTAGCAACCAGACACAGAAGCCCAGGTGAAACCGTCCACATCAGCATCTCCAGTTCTACCAGCTCTAAAAACACACTTCTTAAATAATAAAACACTAAACTCAGCCAAGGGATGAAGACGTCCTGGTGCCAGATGCTACCTAAGACATCACCAGTTCAGCTGACTTGATAAAACACTTGGTGACTAAAACAAACATCTGGTGACCTGGTAAAAAACATTCCTGGTGCAACAAGCTACCTGAGACAAACCTTTCCAGTCGACCAGTTCAAGAAAGAAAGAAATGATCTTCAGTGGTGCTGCACTGGAAGAAAAAGATATGTCTAGTCCGAGTCAGAGTCCTCCGAGTCGTCCCATCTTGGTCTCTTCGGTGGGATGTACGGGAAGCGCTCTCCAGTCCTCTTCTGGCTGGATCCAAGGACTGAGGTAGAAGGACTGGGTTCTTCTACATCCTGGACCTCTTCAGCGCTCCCGTGGGCAGGCCTGTGATCTTCTGGAAGCTCTTCCGGTGGGGCCGGAGGAGCTACCGCCAGCCAGAAGTCTTCTGGTGGTGGAAGCTGCTGGTCTTCATCGCTATCCAGAACTGAGCTACCATAACCAGAGTCCACACTAGAAGCCATAAAACCTTCTAAAGCTGACCAATCTGAGCTACTGTCAGTCTCCTCCAACTCCTCATCACTACTCAGACCCTCAATAGCAAACTCTGCCTCTACTGGAGGAGCCTGACCATGACCCACAAACACAACATCATCATCAGGAATGTGAAGGGCTGGGTACCTACCTTCATCTTCATCGAGAATCCGGATGACCTCAGGGGCCGCTGCAGTCACGGGATGCTCCACGATGAAGATGCCTGTGAGGACAAAACAAGACACATTAAATCCACTTGTGTCATAAAACAGTTATGAAAAAGCTACAATGACGTGTTTACAATACAAGAGATGTGTGTCTGCATCTGCATGTGTGCACAAGACACACTTTACTAATCTGGTTGTTTTTGGGGTTTAACAGGTTAAAACCGAGTTCTGCTTTTACTCAAAAAGTTTCCATTTTTAATTTATGTGATTGTTTATTATTTATGTTTCATGTTTATAGCTGATGTATTTCTAAAAGGATGTAATGTTTTACAGCTTGTAGACACAACACTGCTCAAATAAAGTTGTTTTAAAATGGGCTCTATAAAAATAAACAGAAGACTCATTAAACTGGTGAAAACTGTTTAAAATAGATTCAAACGGACAGAAATGCATTTATAAACCTGAGAACCAACTCAGAGAACACATCAAACTTTCTACTTGGATAAAACAGATGAAGTCCTTAAAGATCAAAGGTCTCTAGTTCACTCAGATTAATGGAAACAACTCATGTTCACCGATGCTAACAGGCTGAAGCTAAAGCTAGCTGTACGTTCTAGCATGTTCTACGTCATGATGTTTCATACCTGGTTCGTCCGTTGCTATGGTCACGAAAACAACATGTTTTTGTTTGAATACAAAACATCTGATGTATTCAAACTGGAGATTACAAAAGCACAATGGCACTAAAAGTCCTCACTGCTATTACATAATTAGCTAAGTGACAGTTCGAAAACAGCTGCAGTAATAGCTTCTGTCCACCAGAGGGCTGAGAGACCTCTCGGGTGCACCTGCTGCAAAGAGACGGGTTAGGAATCTGTTGCAAGCATGTGCGTGTATACGTCATAGAATTAGAACGTTGCTCGACTATAAAAGCTCATCGAATTTTTAAAAGTCTTTCTTTCGAACTTGCGCTAGAGCAGGCAGCACTTGGTCGAGAGAGTCTCTTGAGATTTGCTTCAAAAGTAGCCCTTGGACAGCTTGGAGAACCTCTGCAGAGCAGAAATCGCTGAAGAAGTTTGTGGCTAGCTGAAGAAGACCCGAGAACCAACCTACCAGAGCGATGTTGGTCTTCAGGGAGGAGCACGGTAAGCTAACATCCGTTAAATTCTCCATCTGACTTATTTCATGTTTCCTAAAGGACAAACTACTGAAACATTATTATAATGTTAAATTTGTGTATTTGAGAGACCGAATGTGTGTTTTAAAATCACATTTGGTGTTTTACTCGTGAACAAGACCCCGAGATCTCCTCCACTTGAGGCAGGACCTCTCCACCGACCTGGAGTTGACAAACGCTCTTTTCCGATTGAGAACCGTGGTCTCAGACTTGGAGGTGCTGATCCTCATCCCAGCCTCTTCACACTCGGCTGCAACCTCCCCAGCAAGAGATGTAGGTCGGAGCCTGATGAAGCTGGGAGGACCACATCGTCCGCATAAAGCAGAGATGAGGGTGCGAGATCGACAGGCGGATTGGGGCAGCGTCTGCAGTGATGCGGCCGCTGAACCGGTCAGTTGTGGGGAAGAAGGAGCTGAGCCGGAAAGCAAGGCTCTCGGTTTACCAGTCAATCTACCGCCCAGTCCTCCCCTGTGGTCATGAGCTTTGTGTAATGACCGAAAGGACACGATCGCGGATACAAGCGTCTGAAATGAGTTTTCTCCGCGGGGTGGCTGGGTCAGCCTTAGGGATAGGGTGCGGAGCTCGGACATTCGGTAGAGACTCGGAATAGAGCCTGCTCCTCCATATCGAGGAGTCAGTTGAAGTGGTTTGGGCATCTTGTTAGAAGGCCTCCTGAACGCCTCCCTGGTGAGGTGTTTTGGGCATGTCCTGCTGGCAGGAGGCCCCCTGGACGGCCCAGGACACGATGGAGAAAGTACATATCCGAACTGGCCCAGGAACGCCTTGGGGTCCTGCCGGAGGAGCTGGTGGAGGTGGCCGGAGAGTGGACGGTGTGGAGCTCCCTAGTTGGGATGCTGCCCCCGCGACCTGGACACGATAGCGGAAGAAGACGAGACGAGATTTGGTGTTTTATGGAGGTGAAACATGTTTTCTGTGGACAAGTGACGCTCAAATTCCCCTGGAACAGTTTGAACACATCAAATATTTTTACTAGTTTTGTTCTGGCATGTCGGTTTCTTTTGTATTATTGATATAAAAGAGGATGGACAGCCGCGAGGTGAGTGAGCGCGAGGAGCGCTTGTTGGTTTTTGTCAGCTGGGCAAGCAAAATAAAAGCTGAATATGTGGTTCTTTTAGCAGGATAGAGACAAAAGGTTTCTCACATTAGCACCGACCTGTGACTCAACCTCATCACACAGCCTCAGCATCTTGAGAGTCCCAGCAGGTCGGTGGGATGACTATATCATACTAGAGAGGACCGTTAAAAGAAAACTACCAATTTGGTTTCAGCAAATCCATTTAGTTCAATTTTACATTGAAAATTTTTTTCGTGACCATAGCAACGATGAACCAGGTATGAAACATCATGACGTAGAACATGCTAGAACGTACAGCTAGCTTTAGCTTCGGCCTGTTAGCTTCGGTGAACATGAGTTGTTTCCATTAATCTGAGTGAACTAGAGACCTTTGATCTTTAAGGACTTCATCTGTTTTATCCAAGTAGAAAGTTTGATGTGTTCTCTGAGTTGGTTCTCAGGTTTATAAATGCATTTCTGTCCGTTTGAATCTATTTTAAACAGTTTTCACCAGTTTAATGAGTCTTCTGTTTATTTTTATAGAGCCCATTTTAAAACAACTTTATTTGAGCAGTGTTGTGTCTACAAGCTGTAAAACATTACATCCTTTTAGAAATACATCAGCTATAAACATGAAACATAAATAATAAACAATCACATAAATTAAAAATGGAAACTTTTTGAGTAAAAGCAGAACTCGGTTTTAACCTGTTAAACCCCAAAAACAACCAGATTAGTAAAGTGTGTCTTGTGCACACATGCAGATGCAGACACACATCTCTTGTATTGTAAACAAGTCATTGTAGCTTTTTCATAACTGTTTTACGACACAAGTGGATTTAATGTGTCTTGTTTTGTCCTCACAGGCATCTTCATCGTGGAGCGTCCCGTGACTGCAGGGGTCCCTGAGGACGTCATCCGGATTCTCGATGAAGATGAAGGTAGGTACCCAGCCCTTCACATTCCTGATGATGATGTGGTGTTTGTGGATCTTAGACAGGCTCCTTCACAAGTGGTAGAGTTTGTTATTGAGGGTCTGAGTAGTGATGAGGAGTTGGAGGTAGAGTTTGCTTTTTTTGAGGGTCTGCGTAGAGATGAGGAGTTGGAGGAGACTGACAGTAGCTCAGATTGGTCAGCTTTAGAAGATTTTATGGCTTCTAGTGTGGACTCTGGTTATGGTAGCTCAGTTCTGGATAGCGATGAAGACCAGCAGTTTCCACCACCAGAAGACTTCTGGCTGGCGGTAGCTCCTCCGGCCCCGCCGGAAGAGCTTCCAGAAGATCCCAGGCCTGCCCACGGGAGCGCTGAAGAGGTCCAGGATGTAGAAGAACCCACTCCTTCTACCTCGGTCCTTGGATCCATCCAGAAGAGGACTGGAGAGCGCTTCCCGTACATCCCACCGAAGAGACCAAGATGGGACGACTCCGACTCGGACTAGAGATATTTTTTTGTTCCAGTGCAGCACCACTGAAGATCATTTATTTCTTTCTTTCTTTCTTGAGCTGGTCG
The DNA here is from genome assembly GCF_043380555.1 of Nothobranchius furzeri. Lineage (NCBI taxonomy): Eukaryota > Metazoa > Chordata > Actinopteri > Cyprinodontiformes > Nothobranchiidae > Nothobranchius > Nothobranchius furzeri. The sequence continues at coordinate 12,574,353 of NC_091744.1, read as the reverse complement.
ACTGGAAAGGTTTGTCTCAGGTAGCTTGTTGCACCAGGACTGTTTTTTACCAGGTCACCAGATGTTTGTTTTAGTCACCAAGTGTTTTATCAAGTCAGCTGAACTGGTGATGTCTTAGGTAGCATCTGGCACCAGGACGTCTTCATCCGTTGGCTGAGTTTAGTGTTTTATTATTTAAGAAGTGTGTTTTTAGAGCTGGTAGAACTGGAGATGCTGATGTGGACGGTTTCACCTGGGCTTCTGTGTCTGGTTGCTAAATCTTCTATTTTATTTGGGTCCTGAGAGGATTTCCTTTTCATCTGATGGAGCAGGCAGTCTGGTTTAGCATCATACACACACACACACACACACACACACACACACACACACACACACACACACACACACACATGCATATATATTAGTACATGATATTCTAACGTTCACTAAAAGATGTAAGCCTGGAACACAAGAGGCCATCGGAGCAAACAAGATCCCACCTGAGATGGATGGTGAGAGGTGGTAGAAGATAAACAAGAGACCAAGGAGGGCAGGAAGATGGAGGCAAAACTACAACTACAGTGATGCTCCTGATAATCTGGTAGAGCAGATAGAGCAGGTCTTAGTGAGAAATGGGACGTCTACTTGGTGACATGAGCATAAGCTGGGGTGATCTTTGATCCGTATGAAAGACAAGGACGATAACATCATCTTCATCAGGTCCTTTCTGTTTCACTAACTGTTCTGTCACAAGAAACTGTTCTAAATAATCTGTAGAAAAGTTTGATTCCAGGTTTAGGAGGAGCTCTCCATGTCTGTTTGTGTCCTCACGTCCTGCTGGACTGAGCTTCTCTGGGCTTTGTGGTCCTGCAGGAACCAGGAAGGAGATGAACAGCAGAGCTCTGACACAGACGGAGCAAACAAAGGTTTTAGTGTTTAAATGTGCACGCGTTTAAAAATAGCTTTTTACAAAAGTTAAACAATAAATACTAAAATATTAAAGGCTAATAAAATATAGTCTAAACATGTAAATGATTAACTCATTCACTGCCAGCCGTTTCCTGATCACTAACGGCCTTCGCTGCCAGCGTTTCTCACCGTTTTTACTGTTTTTTTTAAGAGTCACAGAACGTTGCGCGCTAGCATGATGTCGACGCCAAAAACACCAAAACAAAGAGGAGACTCACCTCTTACATCAGGAAGAAGCTGCGTGTTTCGAGCGTTATCCGTTCTTTCATAATCCGTTGTCGAATTGTGATCGGCAGACGCTTTTCCGGTTCGCGCCTCACTTTTTTTTACAGGAACGGCCCAAAACGATCTCCAAACACATGGATGTGTTGCTTCCTGATCATGTGATCTGTGACATATGCAGATGAAGATCGACTTCAGGGCTGAGATGTTTGTTCTCTCAGCGCGGGGACTCGTTCCGATGCTCAAACAGTAAAAAAAAATGCAAATGACAACTTTAGTCGTCATTGGCAGTGAATGAATTAAAGCAATGAAGACTCAGATTATTTACATTCAACATAACTTTAAGATTCACCGCAGAACAAAAATACGATGCTTTTGACCGCGGCTAAAAAACGGATAAACATCGTAAAAGAACGAGAAGTAAACTAAAAGCATAAAAGTCAAAGGAGGATCTAAATCTGTAAAACGTTTATAAAATACTAAAATGAATTTAATTAGAAAAAATTTTTTAGTCTGACGGTTTCTTTTTTCCTGCTTCAAGACAGAATTTATGTTCCAACATTAAATGCTTTGTTGATGCAGGTTTTGCTTTACCGTCTCCGGTCGCCCAAAGCAAAAGGCTCTGGTAACGGAACTCTCAGTAATGAGACGGGGTTCGATTCCCTGCAGGGCCCTGCTGCTTATGCCGACTGAGCCTAACGCTGTTTCACTACACTTTACCATCTACATAAAGATAAACTAGGTTCAGTTATTCATTTTAAGGAATTTTGTCATAAATCATCATAAAAATCTAAATTCCTCTAAACAGTGAAGAGCTGTTTGTCATACGTCACTAAAAAGATGTCTGACAGGGCAGCTCATGCCGCTAGTACGTCGTGATTAGCTGTACTTTAATCAACTTCAAATTCAATAATTACAGAAAATTGTGTTTACAGTTGCAGCAAAACGTCTGAACCCTATGTCGGAGTCCTACACACATTTTAAAGCCATGATATGAAATTTTTATATTTTAAAATTTTCTTGAGCCAGTGTGTGCTAAAATGGCCGTTAACAGCAGTGGTATGAAGTTCCCAGCCTGGAGGGCCGGTATCAAGCACGTTTTAGTTTTAACTCCGTTTCGACACACCTGATTTCAACCAGCAGGCGATTAACTCCTTAGCATTCCAGCGTCCCGCCCGAGGGACAAAACCCCATTGCGCTGGAAATTTACGGGGTTAAGCTTCTGCAGAGCCTGAACTGCTGCACAGGTGATTAAACCACTGAATCAAGCATATTGGAGCAGAGAAACCACTAAAACCTGCTGGATACCGGCCCTCCAGGACCGGAATCAAATACTCCTGTTTTAGAGGGTTAATGAACAGCCACCCAGCACACATCGCACCCCTTTGGCCAGAATGTTCTACTTTCAACTCCAGACTGGCAGTTGGCTCTGTTGGGACTTAAACAAATATTGAGCTGACATACCTGGAGCTGCAGTCTGCTTCCATCACATCTCCTGCATGTTTTAAATCATGAACGCAGCTGATTTATAATATGTTTATTGCCAGACTTAAAGTCCATTTTAAAAGAAACATACAGATAAAAGAAAAATATACAAGAAAAACACAAGAAAAGAAAGGATACCAATTAACATTAATACCAATAAAAGCCTATATAAAATCACAGGATATAACTGCAGTGGAGGTAAGGGACAACAAAACTAACTAGTTGAGATAAATCCACCCAAACATTTTAACCAGTGCATTCTCAGCCTAGACATATAACGAGATCAGCTCACAGTGGGATTTGAGAGTGCGACTATAATACTATTGGAAGACTCTTGCAGCCGTCTCATAAACTTGAACATTAAATTTTTTAGAAGTGCCTTAAATGTGCACACGCTCACAGAAACACACGTTTGACTAGCACTGCCTCCCCTGGGAGTTTTGAGGAGGATTCTCGTTGCATCATTGTATGCCACTTGTAACCTGTGCAAGCTAGACTTTTTATAGAATGACCACAGATGTGCAGTATGCTTTAAATAATGCCACTTTAACAGGTGTGGAACAACAGCTGAATGTGCGTGCAATGGTGTTTGCTTGCACATATAGCTTGCAGCACTGCCTGTAAATATCATCATCGTCGCTCATATTGGCTGTGATAAAGTGTCCAAGATATTTTATCTGTTCACAGACTGCAAGACTGTTGCTGGACAACTTAAACACAGGAAAATTAAGCCTTTTATCCTGGGTGGTTCTGTAGGTTAGAACAACACTTTTGCTCGAGTTATATTTTAAATCATATTCCATTCCATACCCAGTACTAACATCTAGGAGCTGCTGCTGCTGATTTGTTCAATTTAGTGATGAATCACTCATGTAGACACTGAGGGTGGTTTCCCAGGAGCACTACTCAGCCTAAAACAGCTCTGTACAGCGTGGTTTGAGTCAGCCCATCTGAAAGCAGTTTTGTTCCCACGCCAGCTCCATGAAGCCCCTAGCCAATCAGCGGCCAGAATCACGATACCGGCCCAACTCAGCCTTGCCAGGTACCTCAATGGAGCAGGGACTAAAAATAGGGGAGAAAATACCAAAGCGTGCCCTTGGAAACCGTGGTCGGGCTGAACTGCATCGGTCCGAGTTGCCCTGAGTAGTGTTCCTGGAAAAGCACCTTAACCCCGAATTTCCACAGGAGCCGTCAGCAGCACGTTACTGCAGCAGCACGTCATAGCTGCTGATAGGAGCCGCTGTGGTCAACAGAACCTTTTCCACTGGAGCCGTCAGCAGCCGTCAGCAGTGCGAGTCAGCCGCGCCTCAGGAGCAGCATGTCGCAGCCTTTACGCGCCGGTTCTATTTTCTACGTGCGACGCCTCTGAAACGGGTCAAGTTCAACATTTTTGGGGAAGGAAAGACAGGAAATCGGACGCGGAAATGGAGCGAAGCTCCCGAGATTTTCAGAATAAAGAAACGTACTGCCTTCCGGTTGCTTTACTTTTAAAAATAGTTACTAACTGTGCGGCCCCGTGAGAAGTTATCACCTAGCTAGCGGTCTCCTTTGTTTTTCAGGTCCGTATTGGCAATTATAAAACGGACAGAACATAAAACACAAACCTTTTGGAGCCATGTTGTAGTTTTCTCCTGCTTGTTGTTGTGTTTACTGACGAAGTCACTCGTGTGACTTCGCGCTCTGTCGGTGACAGCTGCTCCCCTGCTGCTTAGCGTCTCGTGGGAAGGGCCAGGCAGCAGTTTACGTGAGCAAGACGTGCTGCTGCAGTAACGTGCTGCTGATGGCTCCTGTGGAAACCCAGGGGTTAGGCTGCAGAACCAGGCATATCAGCTTTACTAACTCCAACAGACCTGACCGGCAATCTGAAGTTGCAAGTGTGGTATTCTGGCCACAGAGTGTTGAGGGTCTGAGTGACATTTCATTCACCATGTAAAGGGTCATTTTGGCACATGCTGGCTCAAGAAAATGAGTTCAAAATACGAAAAAGTTGTAAAGTATCACTTTAAGTTATCTTGGTGTCATGGTCTGGGGTGAGTCCTCCTCTCTCTGCTAAACCTTCTCTGAGCTTCTCCTGCAGGTGGGCGTGTCAAGGAGTGGACCAGCTGCAGCCCATCTGCTCATCAGTTGGCCAGGGACATATAAGCTGCTGGGAGACATCTTTATTCGCTGGATGATTAACTCAACTTTGGTATCTACGACTCCCGAGCCTGATTACTGAGTAATCCGAATAGATATCGTCCAAGTCGTACTTCTAGCCAGATTGCTGGTTCCTGTGTGTTTTTCCAAGCTTGCCTGATTTTTGTAAGCTGCCTCTTCTCCAGATTTCCACCACCACCTTTCACACCGTCCTGCAACCTACCGGACCAGTCCCGCTGTCTCCCAGCCGCTCCCTGGCTGTCCACTCCATACTGACCTTACCTTACCGGATCCTGCTCCCTATTCCGTGCTCAGCTCCTCCAGTCCTCCAGCAACCTGGAAACCCAGTCTCCTGTGATCCAGCAAGCGTGTAATCTTAAATGTACTGAAAATGTCAAAAAGAGCTGGTGAGATTGCTTAAAGGGGTTTTGTGCAAAAATCTTCATTTTCCTGTTTTGTATAGACCACAAAATTGTTCTAACTTTAAAAATATATTCGTAACACGTCCCCTTTAACATGTGCTTTTGTAGCAGGAAGTCCTTTACAGTTCTCCAATCAGCCCCAAGACAAAATGCACATTGCCGTACATGAAGCATTAAAAAGGCAAAGCGAGGTATAATTTATACATTTATTCTAATCACAACTGTACAGGAATGTATCGTCACAGCAGAAACGCAACCTAAACCTGACCGTGGAACAACAGCCGTCACAACACATCCAGAACTCCAACAGAAATGTACAGGCTCAGATCATTTCAACTCAACATTTAGATTCCTCGTGATTATCATCATAGTTATTATTATTCACATAGAACTATCTGTCTTTCAAATAGATCTTTGTTTTAAAGAGCATAAAAATACAAGTGGACTTTTCACTAGGATGAAAACTGGTGGCTGATCCACCGCCTTGGCTTATATGAAGGGAAAACACTGAAAACTGGGGGCGTCGGGAGGAGTGAAGCCAACTTATTACAGCTTACCAGATTTTTTTGTTATTTTATGTATTTATATTAGCTCATACAAGGCTTTGCAGTAGTTACAGAAGGTTGCAGACATTTGGGGGTTAACTTTTAGGGTTAAATCACTTGGACATCACTGACACAAAGGGGCGTTGTCAAAGAAATCATGAAGCTGTTAAACAAAAGGAATAGATAAATACGAAGGCACGGAGATTTGCAGAATAAACACCAAATTTAGAAATAATTTTGATAAAAGAGGAAGACGAGAAGGAGGTTAAGTTGATTAAAGGCAATTTTACTAACCAAACACTAGAGGGCGCTTTAGGAGCGCCTGTTTTAAACCTACCGTAAATCTTCTAATACAGGCCCGGGCCTGTATTTGACTCAAGCTCATCAAGCTCCAGGCCTTTATTGGAAGGAGGGCCAGTATTAGAGGCAGGCCTCAATTTCTATTTGAGTAAAATGAACTAATGGTTCGCTGGAGTTTTTGACAATTAAAATTGCGCCCACATTTTCAAAGTTAAACACATTTCTTTTAACAACGGTAGTTTCTGCTTCAGCCCTCTCCCCTCCCCCTGCGCAGTGGCCGCAAACTCACTGATGCGCCTGCAGCCTCTCGGAGTTCCTGCTGCTCTAAACATTAAAATAATTATTTCATTTTCTGTTCCTCACTTCTGATTACCTTCAATGGCGTCTGTTTGTTGCAACCACCAGGTACAAAAAATAACTTGTTTTTATTTGACTATTTTTCTGTCCTGTATCTGTTTATTATCTTCCTGCATCTCCTCTCAATCCTAAAGAAAAACTGCTACCTGGGTTCATATATATTCACCTTATGAGTTACCTTTGAACTGCAGTTCTAAAAGATCTACCGACCGCAAAAACAGCGGAGTGCTCGCCGGCCACATCAGTGAGGTGCGTCACCGAGGACAAAACAGGTGATTCGCCCTGATCCACAGCAGCGAAACGCATCAGGCACAAATAAAAGCATAAAAGACAGAAAACATAAAAGGAAATGAGCCGACATGAACGATCGCGTGTTAAATTAGTTTTTGAGGTGGCGACACCTAATTTGATAATGTTACTGTGGCCGTGCTCAGGACGCAGATGTATGGAGCGGGTCAACAATCAGAGCTTTGCATGCACAAGCTGGTTAAGGTTAGGATGGGGGTGAGGGGAAGGTTAAATTGCAAGAGGGTAAACGTCACAATTTGGTTAAATTACCGTTTTACGGCGGGTGTCAGTACCGACGCTCTGGCACAGCGCGTTGTCTCCAGACGTGCAGGAGCTCCTCACCTTCTGACAGCAGGCTGCTGTCTTTTCCGAGGACTGCATCTTGCCGGTCATTATCACATGACAGCGACTAGTTGATGACGGGCATAAAAAGTCACTATAGAGCGGTGAAGTCGACTAGTGACTAGTTCATACAACCCCTATTGCTCCCCAGAGTGTTCTGCAGCATAATCAGCACGTTCTCTTTGAACTTGATATCAAATTTTCGCCTCCTCTTTGTCTCCGCACCTGCCATGGTTAAAGTTACCCTCGCGGTCTATCACTGGCAAATCAAAAGTGAGACGGATGACACAACCGCCCCCCGTACTTGCTTGTTACCACATTCCACCTGGCCACAATAAAAAAAAAAACGGCCATTATTCACCTCCGCCAACTACGACACCGGCCAAACTGTGATACCTGGCAGTTAATTAAATACAGGCTATCATTAGAGGATTTACGGTATGTGTGAATGTTGATTGGATGGGCTATATAAAGCCTTGAAATGTAAAGAAATATATTTTTGAAATCACTGTTGTGCGCCTCATGTGTGCTTTTTGTCAGTGTTGGTCTCTTATTATCATCAAGCATAAAACCTTCACGTGTAGAGATGAACACCGGCGATCTGATTTATGTGCAAGTGTCTTAAGAATTCATAGCTGGTCTGATCCTTAGCGTAACTACGTACTGTACGAGCAGGAGGACACTGACATGAGCAAAAAGCAGGGACTACGCACACGCTCGAAACAACATCACCAACAATAACAGCAAGAGCACCAACAACAACGTGAGAAGAGACGACATGCGGGTCAGGAAGTCCAGCGAACCACTGGCCTCCACTCGTACAGAGGAGAAACGAAGGCTACGACGAATCTGGAAAAATGAATCCTTTTGATATTTTAGAGGAGAGACGGACGCAAAGAGAGCGGTCTGTGTTTCAGTGTGCTTTTAAAAATCCTCATCAGAGCGTGACGTGTTTGTTCATCTCTCCGTCTACTTGCCTTTGAGACAATTAGTGTGCTTAGTTTCTTCGTAAGACTGCACCCGAAAGTTTGTCTAAGCCAGCCTTTTTTGTGTAGAGATGAATTATTGTGCTTCTCGGTCCACGCAGCAGTCTGAGGCTGGGTGGAGGTAACGCGCTGGGCTGCAGAGGTCAGAGGTTGTGTGGGAGCAGCTTCCTCGCATCAGGAGAAGGAGCCAGAGCTACTGCACCAGATAAAGAGGACTCCCTCTTCAAGGCTACTCAGGAAGCACTTAACATGGGAGGGCCAGACGCTCAAACACGAGCTCCCCAAAGCGCCAGCATTTAGTCTTGGGAGCGCCGTCTTCTCACACACCTACATGTCATGAGGGATGGGTCAGGGGGAGGGGGGCTGGAGATCAGTCGAGCATTGCATCCAGTTGGTCTGCCAAGTCGTCAAACATGCTGCCGATGTCATCCAGGATAGAGACGGTTCCTTTTTGGCTGGAAAATTTTGAAAAAGAAAAATGGAATAATTAGCTTTTACTGAGGCTTCGATAAATATGCTGACAGAATCAATGAGTCAAGTGTGGAGGTGAGTTCCTCCACTGATGGAAAGCAGCTTTAAGATTCAGTTTATGGGTGACATTCACTATTTTCACACACACACACACACACAAACACACACACACACACACACACACACACACACACACACCTGACAAACTCAGAAACATACAATACAGTCGACTAATTGTAAAGATCAACAAAAAGTAATGATGAATCCCAAAATAATCATATAAATCATGATTTTTTTAAATTGTTTATACTTAAAAAACTCATGTTTTATAATTGTTTTCATTTTATAGGAGAATGACGTTTTACAAAGACCAGTAAAGTACATGAGAAATCATGTTTTTATTAGGTGTCATGGCTGCCATGGAGCTTCATAAAGAAAGTAAAAATAGATTAGACCATCTGGACAATGACTGTTCTCTTCATTTGAGTTTTTTAGTTTTAGGTAATGTAAAGGGGGAAATCTGGAAGTAAAGATGATTTACTATGGCTTTTGAATGACCAAAAATGTCATGGATTTTATCAATATGTTTATCAATAACCCATTTCCTATAGTGAAGAGAGAAGGAGACAATGAGCAGACACGTCAAACAGTTATAACTGTGGCAAAATGCCCCAAACAACAGGTCACAGAGTTTATTAATACCAAGAGATAAAAGAGAGAGAGAGAGAGAGATTGTGTGTGTGTGTGTGTGTGTGTGTGTGTGTGTGTGTGTGTGTGTGTCATGCAAAGAGACATAGAACAATACATTTACATTCAGTTGATTGAGTCCATGATCAAGAATTAATTAACATAAAATTTCCCATAACACTTCCTCAAAAGAATGAAGCAGGACCAGCTGGCTGACCATCTGCAAACAGGTACAAAGATTAATCAAACAAGTTATTTGCAGAAGTATCAAGTTTCCCGTGTACTTACATAAAATACACCCTGACATACTTTATGTTGTGTTGCATTTAGTCAACGTAAACTTAAATCTGGCCTGAAGAAGAGGTTCCAGTGTGTGTTTGAGGGGATTGCTAAAGCAGGAAACCCAACACATCTGAATGAGATCTACACTGAGCTCTACATCACAGAGGGAGGGACTGGAGAGGTCAACAATGAACATGAGATCAGAGAGATTGAAGTGGCGTCCAGGAAACTAAAAAAACTAGAAACGACAATCAGACGAGACCTCTTCAAACTCCCACCTGGGAGAGACGAACTTGTTAGAACAGTGATCTCAAAGGGAGTGGCTAGTATTGGCAAAACGGTCTTAACTCAGAAGTTCACTCTGGACCGGGCTGAAGACAACGCCTACCAGAACATCCACTTCATGTTTCCGTTCTCCTTCAGAGAACTGAAAGTGCTAAAAGAAAAGAAGTTTAGTTTGGTGGAACTTGTTCATCACTTCTTCACTGAAACCAAAAATAACAGGAGCTTTGAAGAGTTCCAGGTCGTGTTCATCTCAGATGGTTTGGATGAGTGTCGACTTCCTCTGGACTTCCACCACAGTAAGATCCTGACTGATGTCACAGAGTCCTCCTCATTGGAAGTTCTACTGACAGACCTCATCAGGGGGAACCTGCTTCCTTCTGCTCGCCTCTGGATAACCACAAGACCCGCAGCAGCCAATCAGATCCCCTCTGAGTGTGTTGGCATTGTAACAGAGGTCAGAGGGTTCACTGACCCACAGAAGGAGGAGTACTTCAGGAAGAGATTCAGAGATGCGGAGCAGGCCATCAGGATTATCCTCCACATCAAGACATCACGAAGCCTTCACATCATGTGTCACATCCCAGTCTTCTGCTGGATCACTGCTACAGTTCTGGAGGAGGTGTTTAAAAACAAAGATGGGGGAAAGCTGCCCAAGACCCTGACTCAGATGTACATTCACTTCCTGGTTGTTCAGGCCAAAGTGAAGGTCAAGTATGATGGAGGAGCTGAGGCAGATCCACACTGGAGTCCAGAGAGCAGGAAGATGATTGAGTCTCTGGGAAAACTGGCTTTTGATCAGCTGCAGAAAGGAAACCCGATCTTCTATGAATCAGACCTGACAGAGTGTGGCATCGATATCAGAGCAGCCTCAGTGTACTCAGGAGTGTTCACACAGATCTTTGTAGAAGAGACAGGACTGTACCAGGTAAAGGTCTTCTGCTTCATCCACCTGAGTGTTCAGGAGTTTCTGGCTGCTCTGCATGTCGATATGACCTTCATCAGCTCTGGTGTCAATCTAATGGAAGACAAACAGCAACATTCTCTGTGGTCTAAACTTTTCAGCGGTCCAAATCTAAATGATCTCTATCAGAGTGCTGTGAACAAGGCCTTTGAGAGTCCAAATGGACACCTGGACGCTTTCTCCTTGGTCTGTCCCGGCCGGCCAATCAGACTCTCCTAAAAGACCTGCTGGGGAAGATAGGAAGCAGATCCAATCAGGAAACAGTTGATCACATCAACAAGAAGCTCAATGAGAGTCTGTCTGCGGAGACAAGCATCAACCTGCTCTACTGTCTGAATGAACTGAATCATCTTTGTCTGGTGGAGGAGATCCAACAGTCTCTGAGTTCAGGACGTCTCTCTACAGACACTGTCTCCTGCTCAGTGGTCAGCACTGGTCTTTATCCTACTGTCTTCAGAAAAAGATCTGGAGGTGTTTGACCTGAAGAAATGGTTGTGTCAGTTTTAGTGGGAGGACATAATTGAATCAGTTAATAAAAGTATAAAAACAATAATCTCAGATAAAAAAAACACAAATCTTCAGTCAAATCCAACTTATAAATGTATAACTAGATGTAATTTTTACCTGTAGAAGGTGGAGGGGCAACTGGGAGATTTGGAACTTTTAAAATCTTTATTTTCACCTCTTACATCCAAACTTTAAATGTTACTATTTTACATGTCAGACAATTGTTTGTATAAAACGCAAATAAACAGTTCACCACAATTGAATGTATCTAAGACTAATTGTTAAATCTGTGAAGATGGGGACATAAACACAGACATTTTTCCCTTATTTGTCAGATTTATTTGATTTGATGCTTTACAGATGTTACATTTCTAGTTATTAAGAATATTTAATGCTACAGTCGAAAGATGACAAGATTTTTAGGACAATAACATTTGATTTTTAACAATAAGATAAAAAATTAAATAACTTCATGAAGTTTTGCTTTTGCAAGTTGATTGAATAATTAGAAACGGACTGAGGGAAGTTATTCACTAGGTTATTAGAGATAGAAGTGTCATGTTCTGTGTCCCTTTGTTCCCCAGCTCCTCCAGTTCCCACTCCAGGTTCTCCTTTTGTGTTCTCTTAGCGCCCTCATGTGTCCTTTGTCTGCATCTCTGTTGTGTGTCTTAAGTTGTAGCCACAGCCTCTTGTATGTGTATGAGTTTGTGAGTGTCAGTATGTGTATGTGTTTGTGTGAGTCCTTCCCTTAGTCTTTAGGTTTAGTTTTGTGTTTTATATAGTGTTAGGTTTATCTGCCCTCCTCTGGTTCTCTTCCCCATCCAGATAATTGTTGTCACCTGCCTTCCTCCAGCCTCACTCCATACACCTGCTTCCTGTTTCCCTAATTGCTCCTCCCTGTCTAAATAAGCCCTCCTTGTCTCATTGTTCTTGTCGGTCCATTGTTGTTTTATGTCAGCGTTGTTTGTTGTCTCTCCCTCCTGGTCTCTGGTTCTCTGCTCATGAAGTGAGCTTTTGGATTTTTCCCTGCTTCATTTTGTTATTGGGTTTTTTGCCTCCTGCCCCTTTTGGATTTTTATTTTGTCATCCTAAATAAAGGATTCTTCTTTATTTAACATTCCTGCCTCGTGTCATCCTGGGTCTGCATCTTGGGTCCTAACCTCCTGCTCCTAAACGTGACAAGAAGTGTAGAAGAATTTCAAAGAATCATGAAGCGTTGTTATTAAGTAGCCTAATAACTCTAGGTTTGTGTTTTGAGTAGCTAAAAGTAACTCAGTGAAAATACATTTCAAGACCCTATATTGGTTTGAACTGAAGTCATAATTCAGATTCAATAAATAGGTAAATGTAATAATTTGTACAGACAGCAGACAAAGCTGTAGTGCTTGGTGTGGCGTGCTGATGTTAAAACAGTTCCTTTGGCTCTATTTTCTAATCGCTATGCTAATAATAATCTCACCTTGGGCCTAATGTCACTGAGGGCACAGGAAATGCACCTAATTATTTATCTGTAAGTAGCTGTATATATTTTATCATTTCAGGTGAATATTTCACAGACGATAAACCGAAACACAAGACTGTTGTGTTATTCCCGTGCTCACACGACTGCTGTTAGTACTGCTGAACTCTTGTTGATGCAAAAGTGAAATCAAATACAGCAGTTCTGAAGTTTCATAAACATTGCCACCACCATAAATGTGAGTGAAATATAGGAAAATCATAGTGACTCACTGACTGTTAAAGTGATGAAGGAAAGCAGCTGTTGGAAAGCATCAGGAGGGAAAGTCTGTACAGGCTGATTCCCATCAGGTCATGAGGAACAGATGCCTTAGGAGCCCCCCCCCACCCCCACCCCACCCCACCCCCCAAGTTTCACACAGTGCCGTAACCCGTTACTCTCCACCTTCCTAAAACAGCTTATTACTCATTTCCCAAGGATTTAATCCAACTAAATAATTCATAAAGTGTTTTTATCCTGTTGCTAAAGACACCTGTAACTAGTGAATTTCCCCACTGTGTTAAAAATGTGTCAACAGATAGGGAGGTCTGAGGTCCCCCTGTTTACACATGATCACATAAACTGATCATTTGGAGCAGTTTGAACCTGCAGTCCCTGAAAGCGACTCATATACCAGGAATTCTGAATTACGGAGCAGATCTGCTATCCAGAGGCAATCCAATCTACGCAGATTGGAGGCTTCATCCTAAAGTGGTGAATCAGGTCTGGATGAGGTTCGGTCAGGCAGTCGTGGATGTGTTTGCATCAACAGAGAATTCTCAGTGCCCACTTAAATTCTCCCTGCAGGATCGTGGCGCCCCACGGGGGATGGGGGGGTGGGGGTGGGGGGGGACGCTCTTGTGCACAAGTGGCCAAGGTCTCTCCTTCATGCGTTCCCTCCAGAGGCCCCCATACCCCCCACTTTACCCAGGGTGAGGGAGCAGGGCCTGTCCATGATCCTAATAGCACCACGGTGGCCGGGGAAACATTGGTTGGTGAAGATCTCCCAACTCCTGTGAGGTTCCCCATGGCAACTGCTGCTCCGCAGGGACCTGTTGTCCCAGGCTCATGGGGAGATACACATCCCACTAACTTGGGGTGAGGCTGATGTTGGCTGAGCCGGCCATTTTGATGGAACATTTGTGGGGATGCATGCTGCTGTATGAGTCAAATTACTTACTAACTAACTAACTAACTAACTAACTAACTAACTAACTAACTAACTAACTAACTAACTAACTAACTAACTAACTAACTAACTAACTAACTAACTAACTAACTAACTAACTAACTAAGTAACTAACTAACTAACTAAATGATATACTAGCTAACTACATCTTGGGTTGAGGCTGATATTGTCTGAGTCAGTCATTTTGATGACATTTGTGGGGGTGCACTCAGCTTTTTGAGCCACATTACTAACTAACTAACTAACTAACTAACTAACTAACTAACTAACTAACTAACTAACTAACTAACTAACTAACTAACTAACTAACTAACTAACTGACTGACTAAGTGACTAACTAACTAACTAACTAACTAAGTGACTAACTAACTAACTAACTAACTAACTAGCCATGCTAACTATCCCACGGTGGCCGGGGAAAATTTGATTGGTGGAAATCTCCCAACTCCTGTGAGGTTCCCCATGGCAACTGCCGCTTTGCAAGGACCTGTTGTCCCAGGCTCATGGGGAGACACACCACCCACATCCAGAAAGGCTGGCCCTGTGGGCGTGGCCCCTGAGAGGCAGACTCTTGCGTGAATGAGCTTTCAGCTGGTGTTAGAAAGAGCGGGTCATTTATCTTTTATCATCATTAACCTCTCAGGTTAACGAGTATTGCCTCTCCATTCTGGACAACATCTGTCCTTTCAGAACCAGATCAGTTCCTGCAGTAAACTCCCAGGCTCAATTACAGCATTTGCAGCCTGTGTATGAAAACACGTCTCCCCGTCCACCTTCTGACATCCGTTAACTCTGTAGTCAGAGATGCGAGGGTTGTCTATTACTCCAACCTGGTGTCGCAGAGACAAAGTCAGTAAGGTAAGATCTAGCATCTCTCTTTCAGCCTTATCTCTCCCAACCCCAACCCGACCCATGACCCTAGAAAGTTTAGCTCGTGTTTATTTGCCTGAGCTAGCATGCCCCTTCGACACTTTCCCCTCATCTGTGTTTAAAAATGACACCCCCACTGTGGGATTAACCCTCTTATTCCCGTAACCAACTCATTGGATCTCTAACTTTTTTCTTTACATCAGCCTCTTTTGGTTGAGAGATCGGTACCTCTCTGGGAAATAAATTCATTATTCTTCTCGTCTCTGGATTAAAAGATCTTAACACAAAAGCTTCTTCTCTTTCTTGTTTCAAATCATCTTCACTTTACTGCAGCCTTCTGATGTGCCTGAGTGCAGCCATTTTTTCATCTACCTTTAATAATTTCTCGTCTGTTTTCTTTAGTTCCCCTGTCATGTTTTCACAAAAACGCATCTTTTCTTGAATTAAAATATTATATCTAGCATTATCTTTTCCCAATGCAGCCGGTTTTACCTCATTACTTTGTGTTGAGGCGTCCTTCAAAGCTAGCTGACTCATTTTATGTAACTGGCTGATCTTCCTTTCTCTATTAGTCTCAGGTCTGTTCGGAGGTCGCTCAATCTTATTTGTGTCAAAATCGCGTTTTTCTTTTAATTTTCTGTAAACGCTCAGGTTGTCATTTTCCTTTCTGAGCGCTGCTATTCGACTGTCATTCTCTAAAACGAGTTTATTTAGAGTAGAAATCTTTTGATGGAGGATTTTCATTTCTGCATCATGTTTCAAGCCTCTCTGTTGCATATTTTCTGCATGTTTGGCTTCTCGTATTTTATACTCAAAAGCAGATTTTTCTCTAAATGCTGAAATTTCATCTTTCACTTTCTGAATTTCTCTCTCAGTTTGGCTTATTTTGTTTTTCAACTCCCAGTTGTATTCTTCTATATCGTATTGCATTTTAAAATCGCGTCGAGTGCTCTGACCAACAATGACTTGTAGTAAGAAATGATGTTCTCTGTATGACGTATCAAAGCTTATGATCACGTGCTTCTATGAAGCGTTCTGATCTGCCTTGCTGACGCTTGCTCAGAGGTTACTAGAGGTCGCAACGTTCTAATTTGCATATTCATGACGCAATTGCGTTGGTTACGTGACATTTGCGCCTGGTCACGTGAGTCGAGTATGAGGAAAATGAAAGTGTGATTATCGCACAAATCTTTCGGCAAACGTGTTCTGCTGGAAATACGCGGATTAATTGCTCGGGTTGCAGGCACGGATCCCCGTTTCTGTCAACTTTGATCTCAGCAGCTGGAGCGGGGATAAAGACGCGCTTCTTCAGATAAAAGTGGTAATTACGTCTAACTTTAATATTGTTAACAATAATTGCAGCAAAGCATCATTTACTGCAGTTAGTCACTAGTGAAGCATAACTTAACTTTCATGAGCAAAAAACCCACAAAAAGGATTCAATAAATCAGCAAAGCGGGAAGAAATGTTATTTTTGTTTTTACATTCTTACTTCATTTCAAACTATAGTGTTTTTCTATGGGGTGCCATTTGTAAAGTCAAACAGTCATAATCTAACAGCAATATTTTTGGTTATTTAGCATATCATAAGAGAAAAAATTGAGAGTTCACTTTTTCAAAGTCATATTTTCACCATGTTATTCATACATTTATAAATGTTAAAGTTTCCAAATAAATATTTAGTTAGCACGCTAAATATTTAATTTATAGTTAAATATTTATGTTGCAAACTAAATATTTAGGTCTGATCTAAATACTTAGTTTGTAAAATAAATGTTTAATTCACTAACTAAATATTTAATTTACTAATTAAATATTTATTTTGGAAATAAATATTTAAAATTTAAATTAAATATTTAATTTGTAAATTAAATATTTTCCAAAGAAATATTTAGATCCCAGCTAAATATTTCTTTTCCATGATGTTATTTAGCTCCACACTATAGTTTATATTTTTGGGTCAGACTTAAATATTTATTTCCCAAATACTGATTTTGCAAACTAAATGTTTAGCTCCAAAATAAATATTTAGCTGGGATCTAAATATTTATTTCGGAAAATAAATATTTAATTTACAAATTAAATATTTAGTTCCAAAATAAATATTTAATTAGTAAATTAAATATTTAGTTAGTGAATTAATGATATGCTAAATAACCAAAAATATTGCTGTTAGATTATGACTGTTTGACTTTACAAATGGCACCCCATATTTGTGATGTCCTTGTGTCAAACGAAAACAGCAGGCCAGTGGAAAGCACTAGTGACTTTGCCATTGAGGATGTTAATGATGAGCATTTGGATGACTTGGCTTTTCCTGAGGTAGACAGTGTTTGTGATACCAGGCAGTTAAGAGAGCAGTTACACAAGAACTTGTCTTCATTGTTCCTGAAGATGGAAAGTATTCTTCATGTTTCTCAAATGGCATCTCAGGAAATAGTTGATACTCTGGCACAAATCATTTCATTGTCAAAGCCTCTCATTAAAAAGACTCCGCATGATGTATTACAAAGGCATCAGGTTACTCCTTCCAAGGCTATCCTTAATGATTTGCTGAATGCTGTAAATAATGCAAATATTTTTGCTTGTGCCACAGCTAAAGGGGAGGACTTTTGTTCAAATAAACATAGAAAAACGTTTATTGAAAAGAACTACCCTGTGGTAATGCCTGTTCAGTATGTATTGGAGCCTGGTTGTACAGCAATTCATGTCCCTATATTTGAGATGATCCAAAAAATGTTCCAACATACAGACATTCTTAACAGAATTATGGAAACACATATCTCTTATGAGGGTCTTTACACAAGCCACAGAGATGGGTCATATTTCCAAGGAAATGAGTTGTTTTCTTCATCAGAGCTTTCACTGCCACTGATACTGTACATTGATGACCTTGAAATTGCCAATCCATTGGGCACTTCAAGGAAAATACACAAACTGTGTGCAGTATGCTGGATGTTTGCTGATTTGCCAAGTAAATATCGTTCAGGTCTGCATGTCATTCAGCTAGCAGCATTATGTAAGGTACCTGATCTCCACAGGTGTGGCTATGAAAAAGCATTTGGTCCTTTGCTACAAGATCTAAAAACTCTTGAGCAAGATGGTGTATTTATTGAGTGCCTCGGTAAATCTGTTAAAGGGACTATCATGTGCGTTGTAGCTGACAACCTGGCAGCCCACTCATTGGCTGGGTTTAGTCAGTGTTTCAGAACTGGATTTATTTGTAGGTTTTGCAATGCAACACGAGACCTAATTCAGTCTCATGATGTTGGAGATGGCAAGTTTAGCCTCAGAACAAAAGCCAGTTATGACCAAAATGTGCAGGAAGTTCTACATGGGGATGGTCATAGTCAGGCAGGTGTGCAACGGAACTGCATCCTGACTGAAAGTTTGCAGTATTTTCATACAACCACAGGCTTCCCTCCTGATGTCCTCCATGACCTTTTTGAGGGAATTGTACCAGTGGAGTTGGCCATGTGTATTCAGGAGATGATCCGGCAGAAATACTTTACTCTGGAGCAGTTGAATAGAAAAATCTTGTCCTTTCCTTACCAACACTCCGATAAAGTTGACAAACCAAAGCCCATCTCAAAGAACTTCTCTACAAAGAGGACCATTGGTGGCAATGGTCATGAGAATATCACATTGCTGAGAGTACTGCCATTCATGAACGGTAATGTAGTCCCTGAGGAAGATGCTGCTTGGACAGTGTTAATGGATTTGAAAGAGGTTGTTGAGCTTATGCTGTGCCCAAGATTTGATGAAGAGTCCATACAGTATTTGCAATCAAAGATAGATGACCACAGAAAAGTGCTGCAGGACATGTTTCCTGAGTTAAGACTGCTTCCAAAACATCATTATATAGAGCACTACCCAGCTCTTATACGTGCTTTTGGGCCACTTGTTCACTTATGGACAATGAGGTTCGAGGGTAAGCATCGCTTTTTCAAGAGGGTAATACATGACACACAAAACTTTAAGAATGTGTTAAAAACATTAGCAACACGGCACCAACACATGGTGGCCTACTACCTCAGTGCACCTTCATTTTTTCAGCCGCATCAGCAGACGACACACGTTACTTCTGTCATGGTTTCAGATCTTCCTGAAGTTGCACAAGAATACATAAAGGATAAAACTGACAGCAGAATTATTTACAGCACATCAAAGATCATTGTTGATGTCACAACTTACAGCCCTGGAATGTTTGTGTCTGTGGGGGAGGATGGGGGACTGCCACAGTTTAGCGAGATCAAAAAAATCCTCCTTGTTAACAATGATGCTGCATTTCTTTGCAAAGAACACAGGTCAAACTACACTGAACATATGAGGTCATATGAACTCTACCCAAGTTGTATGGCTATCCACTGCATGTCAGAGTTTAATGACCGCTTACCCCTTTCTGCATACTACGTGGAAGGGAAACTTCTTTTGACACCAAAACGTTTTATACTTCTACACTGAAAGTGAATTTGCATTATGTGATTTACATATATTTTAAGATTTGTTCCACCCCAAAGTTTCAAAATGCAGATGCTATGTGTGTGTGCGTGGTGGTGGTGGTGGTGGTGGGGGGGTTAAGAGAGCAACATTAGACAGTAGTCTGTAAAAAGTAGTTTGCTACTAGAAGTTCTGTTTCCTTTTAGATGTATCTCACTGATTTAATATCACATGATGTGTTTTTCCAAATATTTCTCCTGCAGTTTGTCTCTGTTTTGTAAAATAATTGCTGTGTAAATTCTTATGTATTGTTTGTATGCCTGGTGAGAAAATGTAGATTATGATGTTGAAATAGGGTTAGTTTTTACCGTGACTAAATGAAATGATGGCCTGTGACTATGTAACATGTAAAATACTTACCTTTGTTCTGGACTGTTGAAAGATTGGCCATAAAATGCTAGAATGCACCCAAAGTAACCAGCATAAATAGTAAGTTTATTTTGTTATGAAATTTACAGTGTACTTTTTAAATTAAAATTGGAAAACAAGACTATAGTATATTTGACCCCCCATTTTTGACAGCTGTAATGATTGCTGAGTATACAATTATCAGACCTTGTAAAGGCTATGTGTATGCATTACCACAAGAGGTACTGCTCCACTTGTGACAGTAAATCTTTTGGGCTATTGCTTGGTACTCAGATGCCAATTCTGAGTACCACTCTGCCATAAAAGGACACATAAAAAAAGGTCAATGGTATGATGTTCATTGTTTTTATATGTGTTGAGACCATTGTAGTATTTTTTAATCATCTCCATTCCTTGCTTTATACACAGGATGATGGCAGCATCTCAGAAATTCCTGCTGAGAGTTTACAGCACTACAGATGTTGTTGTGAAGGTTTCTCTAACTAAGCGGCCTGAGTCAGTGGAAGAACTAATCACCATACTCCGGGAGAAGCTCAACCCAAGGCTGGACTTTGAGTTTACCTTACAATACGAAGACCCTGACTTTGATGGGCAACTTACCTGTCTACATGATATTCAAGAGCTACTAGAGAAGAGCACATTAAAAATAGTGCGATCCGAAAGTGATGCCAGTTCTTGTGCAAGTTCTGACACAGACATCCTTCCTCATGTGCCTTTAGCTCAGCGTCTGAAGTGTTGGCCTGACACTTTCCCAGTACCTACCTTTTCTTACGAAGTCGAACATGTCCTTGAGAAGGGAAATAAAGCCTACGAGATGTCTGGAAAGCAACTGAAATTGACACGAGCCCAAAAGCACAACATCTTGGAGACCATGGCTTCAGTGATGCACACCTTCAAAGCCTATCCGAGTGACAGAGATGTGTGTTTGGCAGCAAAAGCTCTTGTTACCACTCATCCATGTCTTAATGAGCCTGGAAGTTATGGTTGGAAGACCAGTTTAAAATTTAAGATGGGAAATTACCGCACCAAGCTAGCCAGAGCCGGATGCGCGGAGGTGTCCGTGAATGCTGGTAGAAGGAGTATCAACAACCCAGAAGGAGAGTATCCCCACTCCAACATAAAAAGAGCACGAAAAGCTGAGGTAAACTACCTCCCAAACTTTCCAAGAGGAGAAGATAAGGCCAGTCTGGAGGAATTGAGAGTCCAGATAAAAAATGAGGTTGAGAAGACCGAGCCCAACAAAGTAATGATTGAAAAACTGATGCAAACAACCTTTGCACTGCGTCGCCATGAGATCGTTCAAGAAAACCCAATGGTGAAGGACTTCTTAGAGAAATGGCCAGCTCTGCGATTTCACTCACAGGTTGGTGTTGCACTGATTTTTTTTTCTTATTCAATTTAACTTGAAACAATGCAAGTTCAGCAGATCTTCAGATTCAGATTTATTTATTTAACATGTTAAACAAAGTACTTCTTATAAACATTGTTCAAATAGGTAGAAAAAATATCTTAAAGCGCTACAACTAAGCACCCTATTAGTTGTGGTGCTTCAACATTAACTCATTCGCTGCCAGCCGTTTCCTGATCGGTAAATCCCTTTCGCTGCCAGTGTTTCTCACCAATTTTATAGTTTTTTTAAGAGTCACAGAACGTTGTGTGCTAGGATGTTGACGCCAAAACAACCAAAACAAAGTGGAGACTCACCTTAAATCATGAAGAATCTGCGCATTTCGAGCATTATCCGTTCTTTCATAATCCGTTGTTGAATTGTGATCGGCAGAAGCTTTTCCGGTTCGCACCTCACTTTTTTTTACAGCAGCCACCCAAAACGATCTAACACATGGATTTTCTACTTCCTGATCACGTCATGTGTGATATATGCGGATGAAGATCGGCTTTAGAGGTGAGAGCTTCAGTCACGATGCGGGGGCTCATTCCAATGCCCACACAGTAAAAACATTCAAATGGCGACTTAAGTCTTCATTGGCAGTGAACGGTGGGATCTAAAATGACGACTTTAGTCATCAATGACAGTGAATGAGTTAAGCCGGGCGTACACTGTGCCACTTTTTCACTCGTAGCACTCAGCTTCAGCTCAAACTGTACGACTTCCTCGCAGGGCAGATCTCACGAGTCATGTGCTCACACTGCACGACCCAGTTCTTGGATGCGACCTGACTGCTCACACTGCACGCCTGGTAGCAACACGTCGGCCCTAAAATATGCTAAAAATAGCAGTTTTTACTCAACACGTGAGACTTTTTTGTCTTGTTTTGCCTGTTGTCCTTCGGGAGTGCTGCAGGACACACAGGGATTTATGGGGGCTGGATGAGTAAAATGAAATAAAGAAAGTAAATCTGTGTTTTGTGATCAGTTTAATTTGACTTGAACACGACAAACACTCTTTCTTGACAGTCTTTGTGAGTAAAAAACGTGTAGAAATTAAAATGAACAAAGTGTGTTATTAGGGAAATAGCGGGCGAGCGGTGTTGATGCAGGATTGCGTATGCGTCGTGAGCGGTTCTGATACTTTTTGCGTCGCAGCTGCTCGCAGCGCCGCTTCAAAAGTGCGATACCCTCACGAGGGACGAGCAAAATATTAAACACGCCAGAAGTTTGTGCGAGCTCTCGATAGCTGGTCATGTGGTGTTAATTGCCTCTTGTAACCCCCTGTATACTACACGACACTCGGCGCAAAACTCGCCCCGATCTTGTGGATTGTCGCACGAGTGGAAAATCAGCTCAAAAAAGTGAAAAAGTCGCACAGTGTACGCCCGGCTTTAAGTAGACAGGCAACCACAGATAAAACTTGCTGAGTCTATAATGTAGGAACTGATGTTCTCTTGAATTAAAGAGAAGTTTTCTTACATTCATTAGGCTCATGATGCCAAAAAATTTATTTCAGATTTGTGATACAGTTGTGTTGGAAAGGTTAAGTTCAAATTGAAAAACAAATGTTAAAATGACAGCATTAAGATAAAACTGGGCACAAATTTGGAAATCCCTCTTTAAATATAAGATTTCTCAATTTGGCCAGTAATTTTGCTTTATATTGGATGTTTTCATGTTCCTGTATTTTTAGGTTTGTGCGGAGTTCCACCGAGTCACAAACATCAACCTGCAGAAACAGTTCTATGCTGAACTTGACAGACACACACCACGACTTATGGCTCTATACAGACAGAAGGCCACATGCACTGGCAAGATATCGGAGGCTCTGCGAAACATTCTGAATCATTATGATCATCAGGTGAATATTGATAAAGATATAATTGCTACCACAAATGTAAAAAGTTTCTATGTTAATCACTCAATTTTGCTTGTTTTTAGACTGCCTATGGGCTACTGTTAATTGCTGGGAACATCTGTTTTCTATATACACCAAAGACAAATATAAATGCAACACTTTTGTTTTTGCTCCCATTATTCATGAGCTGAACTCAAACATCTGAAACTTTGTCCACATTCACAAAACACCCATGACTTTCAAATACTGTTCTGAAATCTGTCTACATGTGTGTTAGTGAGCACTTATCCTTTACCAAGATAAACCATCCCACCTCACAGGTGTGGTATATCAGGGGGCTGATTAGACAGCATGAATAATGTACAGGTGTGCCTTAGACTGCCCACAATAAAAGGCCACCCTAAAATGTGCAGTTTGATCAAACAGCACAATGCCACAGATGTTGCAACCTTTGAGGGAGCGTGCAATTGGCATGCTGACTGCAGGAATGTCTACCAGAGCTGTTGCCCATGAAAGGAATGTTCATCTCTCTACCATAAGCCGTCTTTAAAGGCGTTTCAGAGAACTTGGCAGTATATCCAACAGGCCTAAAAAATGGGAGCAAAAACAAAAGTGTTAGTCTAGATAACCCTGAAAAAAAATGTTTAGGATTTTTGTCAAATGAGTAAGAAACAAGCTCTTTGTCATGAGAGACAGGTTGTGTCTCAAAATAAATGTCTCCAAAATTATGCAGAGCCTAATGTGTCATAAACATGTATTATTCCCAGGCAATGACACCTGTAAACTTAGTGTTAAATTAACTCTTATTTTCTTTTCCCTTTATAGGAAGCACCTGATGTCGATGTGAAACGGACTGCAGTGCTACGTGCCCTTCCAGTATACCTGCGGGAGGAAGACCCAGAATTCTTTAAGACATGTGATGTAAGTGTCTCTTGCATTACTTAAATTCTACCAGTGAGATAACATACCATGGATTATTTTATATGGTTTTATTACAAAGCAGCTTCACAATTGCTTTAACAAACATTGCATTAGACTTGTGTGTTGGGGGGGATCAAACCTGGGCTCAAATTAGGGTGTGTGTGTCACAAATGGGGGTGGGAGGAGGCAAACCCAAATAGATTGCGCACACACAGAAACCCTGATTTCGCTATTGACCCTTTGCACGAGACTGCCCCGTTCTCCATGATGGTCGGCAAAAAGACCGTTTACACGTCAAAATTCCAGTGAAGCTAGTCAAAACAAGCCCGTTGTAGCCCTTTATCGCTTTTATTTACTTGGTTTCACAGTAAAATGGTAACAACTTGCTACGTGGCCAGCTGCACTAACAGAAGGATGTAAAGTCAACTCATTTCTTTATTTTTTTTTCAAATAACGTTGATTGAGACTGAGGACGGAGATGAACTACAGCTATCAATCAAACGGACTAGCAACCCTCAGGTTTACAGCGAATGTGTTTTTACCTGGTAAAATTAACGTTTATTTAATTCAAGACGAGGACAGGGACAAATGTGATGCGTTCTTCTGATGGATATTTCACCATGGAAGACGCACGCATACCGCGGTACCGTCCACTGTAGTGAACATGCATATTACACCAGAATTCCGTCGCCCCGTTTTTTTAAGATGGCGACTGTACGTCTTATGTTTATAAATGTTCTTCTGTAGCTGACAAGCAGAGCTAAAACACGTTGTTTTACAAGTATTATTCTCATGTCATGATGTGTTTTCATATATTTATATTTTAAACACTTGTCCATGAAAAGTTCATCAACTCTGCATCAGCCAGGTACTTCCTTAAATTTGAAGCAAGAACGCGGTAGTCTAAACGCTACTCGTTAATTCTGGTCGGCGCTCATTTTCCTATTTCGCGGGGCAGGGGCACAAACTTTCTGCTTCCTGTTTTGTTGCTCTCCTGTGTCTTCGTTTTGTTTCTTTCTCACATTCTTTTTGATGTTCTCTTTTTCATGTGATGAGTTGGCATCCTGTTTCTCCGACTTATGTTTTACTGCAGTTTTGCGTTAACGCACCAACAAAACCATACCTGTTGGTAGATTTGTAGCAAAGCGTTGATGACGTCGACGGCTTGATTGTAAAAATTCGTTGACGTCAGATCCAGTAGTCGACGCACCATGCCCACTTGTTGCATCCCCAGGAGTTTGTAAATAGAGGAGGAATCTGCCTGTTTTTCCTCTAGTTCGCCCTCTTCTCCGCCTTCACTAACATCTCCGCCAATTACCGAAGACCCGGAACAATGTCCGTCCGCTACTAGATTCCTTTCCTGTTTTGCCCGCCTTCGTCTCCCGCTCGATACCCAACCCTAGTTGCTATAAACACACAAATCTAATTAATTAATTTACACATTTTCTAAAAGAATAGTAAATAGAGGACTCTTGATGTGTCACTAACGTGTTACCCACAAGACTGCAGAATATTTTGCTAGATTACAAATAATGCTTGTCACGGCCCTTCAAGTCAACCTTACTTATTGATACTGTGTTTATTCCAGGCGGGCACGCTGGATGAGACGAACCTGACTGACACTCCAGTTGCCCTTCTCACAGTGGTTGCTGACGGCTCTGCTGAGACCAGTCCAGTCCATTTCAGTCCTTCAAGCATGGCTGTTGTGGTGGAAGGCGACTTGGTGATCCGTGATATTGCCAGATTTGCTGATGCATATGCCTTATTGTTTGGCTTGATCTATGCTCTGCATTTGGACTACCCCAGGAAACTAGTTCACACATTCACCTTTGTCCAGAAAGTCTTCATGGGGCTTGATGATGGCAAACCACTGAAACCCAGCCTTCATGCTCTTAGAAATGATTTGTTACAGAGTGAGTAGTTATGAAAGATATGCAAGGCAACTGGTTGTTAGGACAGGCACACTGTTACTGAGCACCTTCTTTGAAGTATTTTATTTAAAGCACTTTTAAGTTTTCTACAGGCTTTGGGTGGATGTAATTCCCATCAGTTTACCTCATTTTTTTATACAAGGTTATTTGGGTGCCGATAAACATTATTTGAACCTGTTAAAAAATATTTATTTTATTTAATTTTTGTTTATTTAAAAAAATCTCTTTTGTGTTTGACCTTTTGTTTTTCATTTTTATATATTAGAAGAAAGATGACTTTTAGGACTGATGTTCTTTTATGATTTTATAAAAATGTTATTAAATGTTATTAGCAGCATTTTGTACGCTCACTTGTGCTCCAGTCCATGTCAGTGGTTCCATGTTGATGGTTTTATAAAAAAAACATTTATGTGATGTTTTTCACAAGTCCATAAAAATGTTAATAAACAAAATGTTAAGTGAATCGCCATATACTTTTTTTGAGTGGTCCACACACAATTAAAAAAGAAAGGTAATTTAATTAGTTAATAATCATATTACTTGAGTTTAGGTTGTAATATAATTACATTCTGTTGCATCAAATAATTTAACTACAAGTAACACAAAAATGTTAAAATTAAAATATATAAGTTTTAAGTTTATCTTAATTATTTAAATATAGAATATTATCTGAACATTTTAAGTTAACAATAAATACAAATTTTGAGTACAACCATAAAATATATGGTTTGTCTACTTAAAACTTTTGTGGAAACTGATTACCTCAACAATTTTAAGTTCAGTCAACTTATTCGGGTTTACAGTGATAAGGTGAAAAAGTAAGAATCCAGGCAGCAGTTTTTCTGGAGAGTTTAGAGGAGATGCAGGAAGATGAGAGACAGACAGGACAGGAAAATAGTTCAATAAAAACAAGAAAACAAAACAAAAAGTAAAATGTAGGTAGATTTATCTCCACTACACATTTTTACCTGTATAAAGCAATAAGTTATACACATGTCACATTTATACATCTGATACAGCTCAGATCACCTTCAAAACTCAGTCACACACCCAGGGCTGTTTCAAGACATTTTGGGGGCCAAGGCAAAATGACCCCCCCAATAACTGGGCTCCCCAGAAGCCTCTGTAATTCATACCCTCTCCAGGAGTATTAGTTATACAGTGTTTGTAAAAGCTCCTCAGACATCACTGACATGTTCTAATATCATCAGATGAAAAACGTTGGTTACGTATTGTAACCCCAGATTCTATGAGTCTAGTCGCAGCCCTTAAGCGAGCTGCTATTGGAAGGGTGATCTCAGCATCAGCCAATCATGAAGAGCTTAAATGTACGCCCACCACGTGGGCACCCCTTGTGGGTTATATAAGTGGAACGACCCCACTGTTTGCCTCCGATGGCTCTTAGTCCTAACAGAACCAGTGGGGCCAGTGGCTTAAGGGCTGCAACTAGACTCATAGAATCTGGGGTTACAATACGTAACCAATGTTCTATTTCGTCTAGTCTTAGCCCTTAAGCGAGCTGCTATTGGAATAATGCGCAGCTGGATGGGTTTACGCCACACTGGTTAGCTCAACCAATGGACACACCCAACAAGTCTCCTTTTAGTGAGGGTCGCTCAGCCTCAGCCCAGGGCTTAAAAGGCTGACGCAGCCAGAGATAAAAGTGAGGCCCCCACTAAAAAATATCATCCACAAGAGGATGAAATTCATTCAAGTAAGGCTGATGTGGTGCCATAATGCATTCACTCAGCCTGCTGAGGTCCAAGCACTGAACGAGTGATGGATCCTGAAGACACATCTCATAAATAATAACAAGTAAAGGAACAGGGTGAAGCCCATGAAGCAGCCTGACAAATGACTTCCATTGACACACCACTGTGGGGCGCCATAGAAGAGGAAATCCCTCTGGCTGAGTGAGCCCTGAGTGTCTCAGGGGGATCCCGCCCTGCTGATGTGTAAGCGTGAAATGGCGTCACATAGTCAGAGTCAAAGGCACTGGGCCAATAGCGCGTGCCCAAGGGAAGACTCCCTGTAGCGCACAAACATGCTTTGTGAGCGGCAAATCCCTGAAGTGCGTGACACATATCGTGCGAGCGCGTGCACCGGGCAGAGAAGATGGGAAGTCGCCTCCTCATCAGAATTATGGGGAGGAGGAAAAAGTTCAGCCAATGAAAATTGACCTGGATTTGAAGGAAGTATTAATGTTTTTGGGCACAAAGGCTGGGGCATAAAACAGCAGACCCTCCATCTTCCCGGATTCTGAGGCATGCGGGAGCCACTGAGAGGGCGAGTTAGGTCGCTCGCTCTCTTGACTGATGCCAGTGCCAGCAGCAAGGCAGTTGTGACAGGAACTTGAGTGAGACCTGGTCCAAGGTTTCAAATGGGGCTTCAAATAAGCCACGCAGAACCACCGTTAGATCCCACTGGGGAACTAGCGGGCGGGACACAGGCCTGTTCCTTCTGACACCTTTTAGAAAACGTTTTGTGAGGGGATGACTGAAAACAGACCCATCACCAAAATCCTGGTGACAGGATGAGATAGCTGCAGCATGTTTTAATAGTGCTGAATGCGAGGCCCCTGTCCATCAGTATCTGTAGAAACGATAGGACATCCGCCAGCTGGCAGGAGGGCGCTTGAAAATTCCGCTCTGTGCACCATTTCTGGAAAGCTGCCCATTTAGCAGCATAAGATGTGATGGTGCACCCGCGCACTCTGAATCGTGGTGACCACATCATGCGGCAGCCCAGAAACAAACCCCTAAGCGTGACCGCTCAGCGGCCAGACTTACAGCCGTTGGCCTATTTCTGGAGGATGTTTGATTATCCCATCCGCCTGGGGAGGGGCGTCCTCCCTTCACGGGAGTCTCCACGGGGAGCCGGACAGTAGCGCTTGCAGGTCCGGAAACCATGACGCAGACAGGCGTCTGGGAGCCACCAGAATTACCGAGAGCTGTTCTGACCAAACTCGGTCCAGGAGACGGGGAATCAGAGGAACTGGTGGAAACGCATACAGGAGCGTTCGAGGCCAGGGCTGGTGTGAGAAGGCGTTCGCCCCAAACGGGGGTTGGTCCCGGGGACTCAGGGAAAACCACAGGCGACACTGAGCGTTTTCGCGAGCCGTGAACAGCTCCACAGACAGTTCCCCGAACTTTATCCAGATGTGCGGAATGCAGACGCCAGTCGGAGTCGCGGGGACCCCTCTCGACAGGATGTCTGCCGCTACATTCAGGATCCCCAGAATGTAGGTGGCACAGCAGGTGGACATGTGCCCAACACAGTAAACCTGTGGCTACGCGCAATAGTGGGAGGGATCGAACTCCCCTTTGGCGATGTATGTAGGCTGTCGCCACCTGGCTGTCTGTGTGAACTTCGACATGACGGCCATCGAGAAGGGCAGCAAAGTGTCTGAGTGTATTCCTCACTGTCATAAGCTCCAACACATTTATGTGCTCGTGCGTGTGGGAGGGCCAGCGATCTGCCGCCGTATGGGACAAGCACGTGCCCCCCACCCCAGACAGTGACGCATCCGTAAACACAGATACGTGTGACGTAGGACTTCCGATGGGGACCCCGTGTGAGAGGATGCAGGGGTTCCCCCAGTGAGCGAGGCCCCCGCCCACTGAGGGGGGAACCCTCAACATACGTCTCTTCTGACGTATCGGGTGTACCCGGAGGCGGATAAGCGTTGCAGGCGCCTCGAGCGCAACAACCCTAGTAGCACCGCCGAGTGGGCTGCAGCCATCATGCCCAGAAGTCTCATGACTAACAGGGCTCTCACGATCTTGCGGGGTTGCACGCGGGAGATCACCGTGGTGAGATCTGCCGCTCTCACGGGCGACAAACGTGCTCTCATTAGGGAGGCGTTCAGCTCCACCCCGAGAAACACAATTGACTGGGATGGAAGGATGGAGTTCTTCCCCCAGTTTATAGAAAACCTCAGGGTTGACAGATGCTCTGTTAATTTCCTGGTTTGCTCTGACGCCTCGTCCTCGGACCAGGCGCATCGGAGCAGATCGTCCCGGTAAAATAAAACCCTCGTTCCCGCCGTGCGCAGTGGCTGCAGCGCGGTCTCCAGACATTTGGAGAAAGTGCGCTGGGCTAGCGAGTAGCCGAAAGGGAGGCATTCGTGCGCGCGTTTCGACAGCGGACGTGTGCTCGAGGTCACGTGAGGATTGGGTTCGCGCCCTTACCGCCGTCGCTTGTACCAGAGAACTGGGAGCGACCCATGGAGGGCTGTGCTCGAAAGGGCGAGTGTGAAACAGCTGGAAGAGGCTGATCCGCACCGCAGAGCGTGGAGTCCAAGGATGAAGGACGAGTGGGAGCCGGGCCCGTGCATGGGAACGACAAAGTGCCAGCGGATGGAGCCGCGCAACATGCGCGCTTTGCGCCTGGTCGCGACAGCACCATGACATCCCGTCCCACCCAACGCTGTGGGGGAAGCGGGATGAGTCGGGCCCGGCCGTAGGCTGGGGCCGTTGCGCAAATGGAGCGCACCCTTACAGCAAGCCGTGTAACATGACCGAGTCAGACTGTGTGAACATGCAGATGTGCTGCAGTGCTTGGTGCGGGGAACATCATGTGTGAGGATTCGGCAGAGGGTTCTGCAGAGGACTGTAGGACTGTGCTCTCGATGTGACGTTTTTTGGGTTTTATTTCAAAACCAAAATCATTCACAGAGTTAACATTAGTCATAAATACACACATTCCTCCAACGAGTCATTTTCGTGGTTGTTTTCGGCGAGATTCCTGTGACTGAGACTGCCAAGGCTGTGTCTGCTGGCTCATTCGGAACCATTGGCCGCCAACTCCCTGGTCCCGCCTCAGTGGGAGGCCGGCTCTGCGGGGCTGGCCATGCAGCTGGGCGCCTGGAGTTTCCTCGCCGTTCGTCCCATCCTCTGGGGGAACGGCCGGAGTGCGAGGCTGACCGAGAGTGGACCAGGTCTCGCACCGTGGCTGAAAGTTCAGCCGCCGTCTGAGCCCTCTCGATGACGCTCGTAAGATGGGGACCAAACAGAACGTCAGAGGTGATGGGGCCTTCCAGCATCTCCCTGTGCAGGTGTTCAGGAATGGAGGGCAGGGCCTTGAGCCACAAGGCCCGCTGGATAAGGGTCTGCCAGGCAGCAATGCGAGGAGAACCGGTGAGTACAGCCACGCACAGATTGAGGATGGCATCAGCAGTTTTAGTAATGATGGTTTCTGACTCGACAGGAGCGTCAACCTCCTCCACCATTTTGGGAACGCCAAAGGCGAGAAGGCGATGTTATTTCCTGCAGCGCCGGTCTGGAAGGCGCACTGGTGTGTGCGATCGGCGAGCTGCCTCAGCAGCTGGTCATGCTTAGAAGAGGGAACTGCTCGCGGTCCAACAAGGTGGTTCTTGGCCTCGACGCCACACAGCGAAGCCAAGTCCGGCTCCAGTGAGGGAACGGATGGCCAGCCCAGGTCGGAGAAGCCCTCAACCTTGGTAATGGGCACATATGTGGAAATTGGCGCCTTGAACCCGGCAGGCTCGGAGAAGGCGGCGGACCAGCAGCTCATGGCAGCGGGGAAGCGTGGCCAGACGGGGTCTGGACAGCGCGTCTGCGTCGCCCCAAAAATTCCCGTCAATTCATCTGCCTCAGGCGGAGCCGGTTCTGGAACGGCTAGCCCCTTGCGGGCCGCAGCCGCGGAGATGATGGTGGGCAGCTCCTGGAGCAGTGCTCTAACTGCTGGCAGGGAGGAGCGAGAAGCCACTGGGGCAGAAGGACCCGCTGAGCGAGGCTTGTCGACCTCCGTGTTGTACAGGAGGGAAAAGGGGCTACGGCAGCCAAGCTCGTCGTGCTCCTCACGAGGCTCGTCGACCTCCTTGTTGTACAGGAGGGAATAATGGCTGCGGCAGCCAGCCTCGTCGTACTCCTCACGAGGCTCGTCGACCTCCGTGTTGTACAGGAAGGAAGAAGGGCTATGGCAGCCAGCCTCGTGGTCGACCTCCGTGTTGTACAGGAGGGAAGAAGGGCTATGGCAGCCAGCCTCGCGGTCGACCTCCGTGTTGTACAGGAGGGAAGAAGAGCTATGGCAGCCAGCCTTGCGGTCGACCTCCGTGTCGTACCAGAGGGAAAAAGGGCTATGGCAGCCAGCTTCGTCGTACTCCTTGCTGTCGATGACATCGTCCAGTCGGTAGGAGCCAGCCGGCTCCTGGCCAACGTTGAAGAACTGTAATGCTTTGTCCAGCGAGTACATGCCAGCCACCGGAATTTCCTCGTCGGTGGTGGGGGTGAAGTACTCGACCCGGCGGACCTTTTCAGCCACGGGCAGAGCGGTACAAAACGGGCACGAGGCCTGGGGGTCAAGGCCAGGCCAGCGTGGTGAGCCCCGAGACAGACCTTACACTTGGCGTGCAGGTCGCAGCTGGAGATGGAGCCCGTCTGGCAGGCCGGGCAGATCCTGGCGTCGCTGGACATGGTCGGTGAGTAGATTTTTCTTGTATAATTGCTCTTAAAGGAAGCTCTTAAGCTTGGCGTGAAGAGAAAACGGAGGCGAACAGTGGGGTCGTTCCACTTATATAACCCACAAGGGGTGCCCACGTGGTGGGCGTACATTTAAGCTCTTCATGATTGGCTGATGCTGAGATCACCCTTCCAATAGCAGCTCGCTTAAGGGCTAAGACTAGACGAAATAGAACTAAATTATCAGACATGATGTCTCATCTGCTGCTTTTCTAAACTTGCAAAAAGTAACAAAACCATTTGAAAGCCACTATTTGTGGATTCTCTGAAAGTTTCCATGGAGTGTGTGACAACTTATTTTTTCATTGATCCTATCGTCTAATCTCACAGCTGAAACAAGCATCCTTAATAATCTGTGCACAGGAAGCTTACCGATGCTGTAGTAAAACAAAAGGTATAATAATTTCTTATTAATAAAACCTTTTTGCAGCACTACAGCAGAAAATGACATTTTGTAATAAATATGCTAAATATTTACACATGAATTGTTTTAGAGCCCTTTTATTGGCAGAATCTGATATTAATTTAGTTCTTACAAAAAATGGGTCCCAACATGGTTTGTGTGGCGTTGCCATAGTGTGACGTCATAGGCACAGATCCCCTGTCCTCTTTTTTGGAAATGGAAATATGGTCACCCTATAATAAACAAACTGTCCACCCGAGCTTTTGCACTGCACAGAGACGCTTCGCTGCCTACGACTTTGAACGTCAGTTGAGAGCGGTTGAGAGTCAATCTCATGCAGACTGACCAATGAAGAGAGGGCCTCAAGTTAAGAACCTCTCCTCATTGGTCAATCCACACGAGGTGGGTCAAAGGTTGGGCTGTATGGTGGCGCAGTTGTTAGCACTGTTGCCTTGCAGCACGGAGGTCGCAGGTTCGAAACTCGGCTGTGGCCTTTCTGCATGGAGTTGCGTGTTCTCCCCATGCATGCGTGGGTTTCCTCCGGGTACTCCGGTTTCTCCCACAGATCACAACATGCCCTATAGGTTATAAATTGTAAGTCGCTTTGGATAAAAGCATCTGCTAAGTAAATAAGCATAAACATAAACATACCCTGAGCGGGTTACGTGATGTCAGGCATTCAAGTATTGAGTATATTTACTGCATATTACAGTAAAATATTCTGTATGTGACCATATTATGGTGATCCTTGGGTCGTGATGATGGGGCCCTTTAATATTGTTGCCCAGGGTACAACAAAGTGTTAATCTGGCCCTACCTATAACCCAGTTGTTTTTTTTTTAATTCAATTCAAAATATTTTCTGCCATTTTCTCTGTCTAGAGCCAAAGCGCGTTCCTCCTCCAGTATCACCGAAGCCTCGCGGGCCTCCGACAGCTCCCAAACCCGGCAAAGCTGTAGCGTCTCCAGTTACCATGAGCCCGGCTGCAGCCAGTCCCACCTCGGCCCCTAAGCCTTCCTCTGTAGCCCCTCTTCCAGCTCTTGACACCCCCTCCGGCCCCTGTCTGTCTCCGGGACTCCCTCCTACTTCCCCGTCTCCAGCTCAGAGTCCCTCCACTCCGTCGCCTCACCCCGTCAAACCTCCTCGCTCCTCCATCGCTGGCCTCACTATTGACCTCCTGGGAGGAAGGGAGGTGGAGGAGGAAGAGGAGGAGGGGAGGAGAGAGAAGGAGGCAGAACCCGAGGAAGCCTTTAAGGAGGGATGGAGCGAAGGAGGAGATGGTGGGTCACATGGAGGAAGGGGAGAAAGAGGGAGAGATTCAGAATCGTTTGGAGGAGACCAGCGCCTCCTTGGCTGCAGCTCTGCAGGCTGTAGAGCACAAAATAAAGGAGGAGGACAAGCCAAATGAGTGAGTATGAAGTCATGCTAGAGAGTAGAATCAAATAGAATCCTCTACATAGGATGTCCGGGTAAATAAAACACATCACATTATCTTTTT